>NW_004797804.1:88742-90975 GCF_000002075.1 Aplysia californica
ACACACACACACACACACACACACACACACGGGGATTGCCTTGAGTGGGTGAAGCCTGGGACTTCCTGATTACCAGGCTGGCGTTTTAACTTAAGTCATTGAGGACTAACATTCTGGTCCATTGAAAGAGTCTGAAGATCGGCTGTTTTTTTTGGCTTGGACTTTCAAAAATAACAGAACTTCGTTTTTCGTTCAGATATTTCAATCAATTCAGTTTTTTTTAAAACCTGAAACGTAAAATGACAGATATCAGTATACATAATGTGAAATAATTATGCAAATTTATGACTGTGGATCGTGTGTGATGGTACGGAAAGTGGCGCAACGCTGCCTTTGGTCTGCTGCTGATCGGAAACGTGTCCACTACGTTTTGAAAGCGTCAACCCATCGCCAAGCTGACCCGAACAGTGCTTTTCACCAGGGGCGGCTCATGGGGCAAAAAATTGGGCACGCACAAATAAGATAACGCAGATTTAAGATAGTCAAGGGCTAGTAAATGGGATGGTGTATAATTTTAATAGCTCACTTTCACCAATCTACTACACACCATTCAAAGGCACATCTCAATAGACGACAGACAGCATAGTGGCAAGACAATGGACCAATTGCAATTCACTTGAGCACTCCGCTGGATTGCTCCGGGGCTCAAATAGGCATACAATAGTGTAAGTCTGATATTGCATTTACTTTTAGACTGTTTACTATGGGCTATGTTTCGGTACTATTCGGCAGGAACACATTTTGAGATGTGCCGTCTTGTTAATATTAATGTACCGCTAAATTCGCTACGAGCGTCGTCATCGCTTGGGTTAGCCTAAATATGTGAGGCATTCTGATGAAATCAGGCGCTCGACAAAATAATAAAATCAAAGTAACAGGCAGTTTTACTCCTTTTTGGGAAATTTTCATCGAATTTTTGTTTTTTGAATCAACACCTTCAACATCCTTTTAAAAAGACATTTCTGTGTAGATTTTAAAATTTAAAAAAACCAACTGAAAACCGTTGATTAAAGGCACAAAAAAATGTCAATTTTCACTTACCAAGGACTATCAGGCTATGAAAGTCACCAAACTTTGGCATCCATTTTCTCGATAATTTTACCTCAGAAATCAAGGTATTTCCACCTTGTTTGATTGTAACTATCCCAACTTCTGTTCAAGATAGATGGGCATTTTTGTCATCAAAAGCAGTGCAAATGAACAAACTTTGTGGTGATACCAATAATTGCACATGCCCAAAAATTGACGAGTGCCTGATTCCACTGCGTCTTGACGCATACTATAGCGATTTATAGGTCAGATTACCACTCTGCTGAACATCTTTATAATGTTTAGTTAAAGCGCGTGGACTTTGACATGACATAGTAGATGTTTTACGGCGCTGGAGACACAATAATGGCCGTTAAGGTACCAGTGAGGACCTTGTACTTATAAAATATTTGGCTAGTGTTTGTTTCTGACTTCTTTTATGTAATGTTTGTGGGTGTTTTATGCAATAGAACGTTAAAATTGTGTTGGGCGGCACTGCACGACCGTACAATATGGGCGAACCGTCCCTGCTTTTCACTCACTCACTCACTCACTCACTCACTCACTCAATCACTCACTCACTCACTCACTCACTCACTCACTCACTCACTCACTCACTCACTCACTTATTTGCCTGCTAGCTTGCTTGTTTGCTTGCTTGCCTACTTGCTTACTTGCTTCCTGTCTTCCTACCTTACTCCCTCTCTGTACCGTCAGGTTTACAAGCCAGGAAGCAGATGACTCCACTCTTGTTTATCCATGGTCACTTCTTCAAACTGTATCACATCTAACCTCTGAGAGGATGCTCAATCCCTGATTACACTCTTGTAGCTGCCAGTTCGTCCACTTCTTTTTCTTTTTGTTTTTTTATTTGGTCTACAGTGCTATAATAGTATGTCTGATGAGGTAATCACATTTCTGGCATTCTTAAGAGATGTCTCGGATATCGCCATCTTTTAAAAAAATAATTATTATATTTACAGTAGTATTTGTATGTGAGAGCGAGTGAGAGAGAGAGAGAGAGAGAGAGAGAGAGAGAGAGAGAGAGAGAGAGAGAGAGAGAGAGAGAAGACGAAGTAAGGAAAGATAAAGGGGGTCGTGATAGGGGTTGTGATAGGGAGAGAACATGAGAAAAGAAGATAAGCATTAGGATATATAATCATCGTGAAAAAAACAACGAAATGAGAGAACAGAAACAATGAAC
>NW_004797804.1:92462-93837 GCF_000002075.1 Aplysia californica
GAGAGAGAGAGAGAGAGAGAGAGAGAGAGAGAGAGAGAGAGAGAGAGAGAGCGAGAGAGAGAGAGAAGGAAGGATCATCATTAATGAGTGAGAGGCTTGTAAACTACACAAAACAACCCAAGTTCAAGAATGCCCAGTAAGGGATTTGAACCAGGACCATCTACTCCACAGTCCAGCATGATACTAACTAAGCTATTGTAGTGTCCATCCCACAGCTCATGTACAGATAATGGAAAATGAATAACATGTTCACTAATGTGTATTGTGTTTTATCTTCTATCTGTGGACTTGGATACCCAAAGAAATTATCTTTTCCAAGATAACCCAAATTTAAAAAGCCCATTGAAATGTAACAGGTTCCCCTGAACTATATTAAATGTGTATATAACTGTTGCTCTCTTTATTGATGCATTTGGCTTGTTTGCTTCTTCAGAGATTATATTTCTTTCATTTTTAATAAGAAATGACAGGTTCTGTCAAGGCGTTGCACAAAACATTGACATAATATTCTTTGAATATGGTTTAATGCCCCCAGTAGCATGCTAAGAGCGATTGGGAAGATGACATCAAATTTTAATTTCACTCTCATGGAAATCCTTCAACACAATGCAAGATAAATGGCCTTAACCAATAGTATTATTGTTCGAAACAGGATGCCTGCGTTGGAATCAATCAGGCTATTGGCTGATTTAAATCAACTGTGTAATCCCTATACATTGTTGTATTTTTAAAAATGGAAATACAGGGATTACTTTATATATTGATGTGTTTCAAATACGGTACTGGAAATAAGTGTTGTTGATATCATACAAAAGTCACTTTATCGTTCTATGAAAATACTCAATTTTGAGAGAAGAGTGGTTTACGCCATAATCTTTGCAATTTCAGATGGATCTACATTTATTCAAAAGCCCATGTTTATCATGACTTGATCGATTTTGAATTAAGGGAATTAAAAACAAATTAATTACGCAACTGTGTTTTTTTTCTCCATTTTTCACGACCCGCCTGAAAGAATGTTTGTGTTCTGGAAAAATGCTGTGTCTTTCTTAAGATTCAATAAATATTATTCAAAGAAAGTGCAAATTAAGCAAAAATGATTGTACTTCAAGTTTAACCACCTCTAACACCTGTGTTGAGGTTGAGTTGTTACCTGAGGAATATTTTGCAAAGAAAACTTCTTCAAACTTTTTCTCAAAACTGATTCTTCGAACCCAACTAACTTCAAACAGACATCCCTTGTAACGAAGTCATATTTTGTAATCAAATAAAGACCAGGTTGTTCAGAAATAAATGCCCTTAAAAAAAAGTTTAAAAAAAATAAAATCACACCACATGCTCCTCTTCCTCCTCCTCCTCCTCCTCCTCCTCCTCC
>NW_004797804.1:94645-95608 GCF_000002075.1 Aplysia californica
CCCCATGCTTCCACAAAACACACACACCCACCAGTGTCCCCAAAATATTTCTCTCCCCCTTCTTCCTTCGGGAATGGAGGAAAAGGTGAAAACACCCCCCCCCCCCAAAATGGTTACGAAAGGCAAGAATAAAAACAAAACAGAGCAAGGAAGTTAACGAGTGTGTGCTTTAATTCCGCTCATTTCAAACAACGTTTACATTGCGTTCTCGAGTATCATCCCCAACACCTAGGAGTTAATTTTTGCTTGAGGGATTAAGAAGCAGAGGTTGATTCATTCAAAGCCATTCCTAGATTTCACACTGTCATGGCCGCCACTCTTCGCCCTCAATCAAAACCTCACTGCAAAGCTCGCACTTTATGGGCAACGCCATTGCGTCCAAATGAAGTGCGAACATGTTTCGTTTCAAGTACACGATCCATTCTTTATAACAACTAACGTTTTTCCGTACTATTATAACATTGGTCTCGCTGTGATCGAAAGCATGCGACACCATTCCCAACATGCCCTCGATTTGGCTCAAATGGCGCTCTCAATGGTGAGCGGAAATATACGACAGTTCAGTGTCTAGGATATTATCATACAAGTCTATTCTTTGATTCTAACCTTTCCATGTTTTTGAAGAGGATGGCGGATGTAATTAGTGGCACATCTAAAAGCCTCTGACCAAACAGAATTCGTCTAGGCAAGCTGCTGATATAATGTGGTTAATCCCGTTTGCAGCTCAGCTATCATGAGTGGGGCGATAAGTGGGTTAAAAAGAACAAAACAAAACCAGCAATTCCAAACATTTGGATTATGACACCGGAAGGGGGCTAAGCCAGACGTGCACATTTTTGCTCTTAAGCAGAGTTTAAGGTGGACAGATCGTTTGTTAGCTGGTATGTTCGTGCTTGTTTGTGTTTGTGTGTATGTGTGTGTGTGTGTGTGTGTGTGTGTGTGTGTGTGTGTGTGTGTGTGTGT
>NW_004797804.1:95708-109650 GCF_000002075.1 Aplysia californica
ATAATGCTTAATCTACACCATTTTCTCGGAAGTTCTGATAGCTGATTTGATAGCGCGTCTGCGTTTGTTGTCGAGCAATGACTTTTGGAGCGGTTCGATTCCGGCATTTCCGGTCCCTGACAGTTTTTTTTCTTTTCTTTTCCTCCTCCCGACTGACCAATAGTTCCATAAATTATAGGCCCAATTTGTAGTGTTGCTTTGAAGTTGTTGTTTATTTTAAAAAATGTATTAGACAAGTGATTAAAAATGCAGGAGGGGGGGGGGGGTTGGTAGATCTAAATTTAGATATCTAGATCTAGATCTAGAATCTAGATATTATCAAGTCCTCCTGCGTCTTTACAACAATTGTCGTGCAGTCTTCCATCATGTCCAGGTAGAATACTAATAGATCTAGATCTAGAATCTAGATCTCTAGATTCTAGATCTAGATCAAGATCTAGAATCTAGATCTAGATTCTAGATCTAGAATAGAAAATCCTAAATGTTTCCGAAAACACTTCGTTCCATGTGGGTATCCCAGGAAGTGATGACATCACATTACTAAAATAAGCAGCCAATCAGAAAGATGCGTTATTTCTAAGTTTAACGGCATGTGTCAGATAGGTTACCTCTAAAATACGGAGTTCCTCAGGGTTCGGTCCTTGGTCCTGTCATCTTTACAATGTACACGCAATGTCTGTCATCAATAATTTCTTTATATATATGCCCTCAATTACCATCTTTATGCAGAGGATACACAGCTGTATGGATTCACTACAACTGACAATGTACACAATCTCATAGATAGAGTCGCCAGATGTATCAATGATATAGGAAAATGGATGTTCAAGAACAAATTAAAATTAAATGAGGATATAAGACCGAAATATTATTTCTTCGTAGCAGCGCATGCAATGAAATCGACAATATCAGAATAAACATCAATGGCCACGAAATATCAGCCCAAACTAAAATAAGAAATTTAGGTGTGGTGCTAGATCAAGATATGTCAATGAAATACTATGTATCCAATCTTTGTAAAAAGGCCACCTCTATTCTCACCCGGGGTGAGAATAGTGCAGGCGAGTCTTTTGGCTATTCTCACCCGGTGCGCGTTCATCGTTATAGCCTAGATCTAGGCCAACAAATTTTGCGTTCACCCTAAACCACAGAATTCTACACTGTGATAACAGAAAAATTGTAAAATTCTGTGCTGTGAACAAACGTTCCATTACAACTGTACTTGTAGCCTACTAAAAGCGTACAATTTTGTCTGTGGGCAGTGGAGAGAGAGAGAGAAAGAGAGAGAACAAAACAAAATGGCGACCCGCGTAGTTCGGCTCGATTCGAAAAGTTAAATTGCCGTAGCATCTTTGTAGACAACCAAATTAATTTACTTTTGTGTTTTAACATCATTTTTTAACTTTGTTTTGGTAAATTTGATCGTCCACACCGATAGACAGTATTCAGAAAGAGACAGAGAGAGAGAAGAGGGGAGGAGTAGATCTTGCGAGAACTTCCGGGCGTTTGAGAATAGCCACTTTCGAGGACATGTGCCCCCCTGAACCCTTCCCCCCCCCCCCCACCTCCATATTTTATTTAAGTCAGAAGCTCCCCTGAAACCCCCCCTTCTCTTGACTTTAACGAACAAAACTAGAGTAATCGTACCGGGTCGGGCAGACATGCGATTAAAAGTAGAAATGATGCAAACTATTTTTAGGTAAGGCGCCCATCTTGTTTGACGTTAGACCAGGATACCCTTCCGATCACGTGACTACATCTAAGTATAGACAACCGCATGGCACCAAAGATGGAAGTGTCTATATTATATCGTCGGCAGAGAATTCTAACCGTCTAACTCGAAATTTTCTTGAATTGCTTTTTTCCTTAAAATAGATCGACATAACGAATGGCTACGTCCTATTAAAGAAATTTTTTTTACTTTCCCTCCCGTCTCACA
Organism: Aplysia californica; assembly: GCF_000002075.1. Classification (NCBI taxonomy): domain Eukaryota; kingdom Metazoa; phylum Mollusca; class Gastropoda; order Aplysiida; family Aplysiidae; genus Aplysia; species Aplysia californica. Next base: position 97,648 of record NW_004797804.1, read on the forward strand.
CTCAGCTACCAGTTATCTATTTTCTACTATCTATTGATGTGCTGAACACGAATACTTCATTTCCGTCGCAAATTAATAGTTTTTGAAATATTTGATTGTTTTTAACCGAGATAGACATGCTTTGGACCAATCGGGGGGTTCCAGGGGGGCCTGCCCCGCTGGGGTAAAAGAAAATCTGGGGGGTTACAGGCAGAGCTGGTAGTAACGGAGTACAAGTACTCCGGTACTTGTACTTACGTTACAATTTTCGGTACTTTTACTGTACTCCGGTACATTTTTGAAACCAGTACTTTTACTGTACTCCGATACTTTTTATAAAAGTACTTTTGAGTACTTTTTAAGTACATTTTGAGTACTTTGGTAGCTTAATGAAAGGGTAAGTGCAGGCATTTCTGATCATAATTTACGGAGCAAAAACCCGATCAACCGCCAAGAGTTAAAAGTTGAGATCAAAGAACGGCCCGTCGCCTCAAAGATCAGCCACTATCGTGAATGTGATCACAGGCGTTGTAAAACTCCTGAAACGGTACAGTGTTTGCTCCAGACGGGATCACACATCGAGGTGTGAACTGACCGATGCGTTTCTTTTCCCCAAACATCGCACTCGCATCTGACCTCACCACCTAAACTTACATCACACCCTGGGTGGGTAGGGCCTACAAGTTCGCTCCAGGCGGGATCACATCAAACTGTGAACTTATCCCTGACCATTGAAAGCAGTTTTTCCCGAATTTGCGAGACAACCTGAATTTTAATTAGTGTGGTCACATCGTAATGGTGCGTAATGACAAAGGAAGTTGGGTGGGGTGGGGGGGAGGGGGGGGGACTCAATCAGAGATGGAAAGCTAAAATTGTTGGACAGGTAAAGGGGAGGGGCAACTGGATAAACGTAGATAAAGATCTCAAGACTCACGATAGGCTAATGAGTGTGTATATATAATATTATTTATGGCATGCCTCATGCCACTGTGATTGGTAATCAAGGTTGACCACTCTTTGCTTGCCATATGTCATAAATCCACCCAGGGGTCACGTCAGTTCATGGGTCACTGTAGATTCTTCCTTGGCTTCGTTGGCTAAGATCCCATATTTTCCTTGCTTCCGAGCACTGGGATCTTAGGCGGAGACTACTGCAGTAGAGAATCTTTGGTTACACTACACTTACTATTACTAGACTCTAGGAAACTATTGTATTTTGGTTTGCCGTTGGCGCCGTGGACTACACAGTGTGACCAAAATCTGTCAGACCACTATAATCAATTGAAACTGAAACTGTGTTCTCAATGTGTATCTAACAATTTTTAGACTGCCTAAATTTCTTTTAAACTTGTTTTGGGTGGTTTTTGCTTAAGGCTACATTGATTCCTTGAGGATTTGTTGATGAAGAATTCAATGCACTTTTCCAATTTCTATGCGGCCATTTTCATCAATTTTATGTTTTCTTAAGAGCAACTTTGTATCTACATTTTTCAATTTGGATACTCTTTCTGTAGAACTTTCCGACCTCTAGGACTGACTTACATTTGATCACATTGTTTTGCTCAAACAAGTTCTATTCAAAATATCACTTACCCACTAGTTGCGTCTGTTCGTTTGGGTTATTTTTTGTTCAACTCCACGGACCATTTCCACCGTTCAGTGCGTACATTGTATATTCAAATGCTTTGTATACTGTTTACATTTTTAGTAATAAAGAGTCTAATTTGTCAAATATACTGGATAAGTTATAAAATATGATGTTTTGCATAAGCGCTGAAGTGTTTTAGCATATTAGCAGAAAGTACTCAAAATGTACTCATAAGTACTTTTTTAAAAAGTACTTGTACTCAAGTACATTTTATAGGAAAGTACTTTTACTGTACTTAAGTACATTTTTTAGATTGTACTTAAATTTGTACTTAAGTACTTTTTAAAAAGTACTTTAACAGCTCTGGTTACAGGGGGGCATGCCCCCCTGTTTTTACCCATAATTTGATATTTTACAGTTAGATTTGAAATTGTCTTGAAAATAATTGATTTGCGACAGTTTTAGTGGCTTTATGTATGATCTGCAGCAAACAGTACAGCAGTTTGACCCCTGAAACAGTGCATCTGTGTGCGGGAGTGAAAGTAAAAATGTACCCTATTAAAATCTAGAGCAATTTGGACAAACAAAAGTCTTGTTTTAAAGAGAAATTATTCTAACCGTATATTCCGACTGGCTTCCGTGACTGAAGAATTCTAACCGTATAATTCGTTTAGGTAGCCCGCCATTTTGGATCACAACGATAACGTTTTGCTCTGAAGGAGGCGTTTGATTATAAATAAATGCAAAATCAGAAAAGGCTGCTTTTGTTAAAGGGTTGATCGACTGTGTCGAGCCTGTGGAGAAAAAGGAGAGAGAAAGCAGATTGTGGTCCATGAAGTACCATCTGCGAGTGAATGGGGCCAGAGTAAAAGTGTGCACGGCTTTCTTCTTAAGTCCTGTACTTTGTTACTAGTGTGTTCATATTGTTCTCACATTTGGGTTGGGTGTAGCAGAGGGTGAGGTTCCTGTTCAGAGAAAAAGGGTCAGGGATGAGACTACAGCATCAAAGGTACTTAAACAGTTTCTTCGTGATCTGCCCAAGTTGCCATCTCACTATTGCCGAGGGACTCCAGTAAGTTATACTTGGAACCTGTTTTCCAGAGCTTAAAGAAAAGTATGAGTGGGGGTGGGGGGTGGTACTTTCTACCTTCAAGTTTAAAGAGGAGATCAATGCTATGAACCTGTCTTTGTTCCATCCTCGAAAAGATAGGTGTGATCTTTGTGTGGGCTTTGAGGAGGGGAATGTGGAAGAGGGGCATGCAAAAAAGCCAGTAGGTAAGGAAAACTGCATGGGCAGCCCCAAAATCAAATAATAGACCAGCAATCAGTTCTGCTATATCCACACACCAATGCTTCTGCTTTGTACTGCAAGACGAAATTGAATGTACACAATTTCACAGTAAAAGGAACTAGAGAGCAAGGACTGTGTATGTTATGTCTCAAATGAATTCGAAGGTGCTCTGACTGCAAATAAATTTGCTCCTTGTGTGGCTGATTTTTTGTCATCTGATTTGACTCCAGATCATTATATTCGGATGGATGTGGTTGTATCAGAACTGCAAAGTCACAATGACTTCTGCACTGTTACATTTCAGCTCTGTCAATGGTAAAACTGTAACATTAGAATTCCTAGAGAAGGGCTATACACAGATGGAGGTGGACAGTGCTCACGGCACATCTACTACCCAGCTGATTAAGTCAGGCTAATGGAAGAAAGTAGGAAAGTGAAGCCATATAGTATTTGACTCATTGTATCTTTTCTGATTTCATCAAACTGACCAACCAGAGTTTACACGCCAGATGGTCAAATTAAATACAAACTGAGATTTGATGATGAATGGTCACATCTGCCTTTGAAGTGCGGCGAAGCCACAGACATTCTCCATAAAGAGATGAAGGGGCTGCCTCTGTATCAGGGTAGAAAGTTTAATTCGTCCATAGAGAACTTTAATAACACATGCAAGAAATGAAGTGTTGTGTGCCATCTGACTACCACAAGTTCTATGACAATCTAGAATTGAGTACGTCACCAGTGCGCAAGTTAAAACCCACGGTTAAGTCTAATTTGATATGCAGTGTATTGTGTTTTGGTTTATGTAGTTTATTTTTAGCGTTTCAGAGCTTTAGCTTCATTGGGTAGAGCATTTTAAAGCCTCATAATGGTTCTTGAACAAGAGGATAATTCATACCTGTTGACACTGGATGCTGCTATGGCATATACCTCATCTTGATGACTTTCTATGTAAAATGTGTTATTTAATTAGGCCATACATTATGTGGGTAACATTAATATGAGGTTTAGTTGACTTAGCTTTAAAAAAAAATCATATTACTTTTAGAGTCTTCCAACCAAGTTAAACCATGTTTTAGAGTTAGAAGCATTTCAGTTTCTTCCATTGGAGAACTGCTGGGTCGCTTTTCAATCTTGCTAGACCAAAATCAACAAATCAAACAAGAATACGAGACCTTTTCTTTGCCGGTGATGCTGCTGTTGTCGCTCATAATGAATCAACCCTACAAATAATCCAGTGTTTAAGAAGATTGAAATGGCTGGGCCATGTCAAGAGAATGGACGACATCCGGATTCCGAAGCAATTTCTCTATGGACAACTTGCCCATGGAAAGAGACCAAGGGGAAGGTCAAAACTGAGGTACCAAGGCATCTGCAAAAACAGATTATCTAAGCTTGGAGTAGATGTCAGCTTCTGTGAAGAAATAACCGGGGACAGGAAAACATGGAGGAAAATGATAAATGAAAGAACTATTATAATGCTAGTGACTAGAGAGCAAGCACTGCGACAAAATCTGCACTTCAAACAGGAAAAAAGTAGCCAAAGAAGCTCCATGAAGACAATTTGTATACGGAAATTCTTCTCTGCCCCCCCCCCCCCCTCTCTCTCTCTCTCTCTCTCTCTCTCTCTCTCTCTCTCTCTCTCTCTCTCTCTCTCTCTCTCTCTCTCTCTCTCTCTCTCTCAAGGAAAAGAAAAAAAGAGAGATTTGAGTCATTAAATTATCACTGACACAATACACAACTTGAATTCCAATTTGAGTGGGGGGTTTTCGTATCGCATCGCACAATTAGAATTAGATCTTGATAGATCTGGATCTATCCCTTCCAAAGATGCACATATGTTCACTCAGCCCGAAAAGTGTTCGCAGAAGTCCGCGCTTTGCTTCAGATTGCGCTGGAGTTTTTGTTTTGAAGCTCTCTTTCGTTTCTCCAGAAGAAGAATAGGATGCAAGCACAGTCTGTTAATTTCAGTTTTATTGTTTTCCACACAAGTAGGAACCCTGTTCGCAAAGACCGCACTTTTTCGAAGAGGGCACCAAATTTTGAGGACACTTTTTTAATTGGCTCACCGAGAGTGAACTATCTTGTACATGGTATGATCTTTGTCCCTACGCAATGAGGGGGCAAAAATGAGGAAATACTAGGCCCTAGGCCCAATTAATTTCCATCCTTCTTTTGAAACGCCCTGTGCGAATGAAATTTCATAGTATTCACACACCCTCTGCAAATAAAATTTCATAGTATTCACACACCCTGTGCGAATAACATTTCATAGTATTCTCACAGTATTCACCCACCCTGTGCGAATAAAATTCCATAGTATTCACCCACCCTATGCGAATAAAATTCCATAGTATTCACACACCCTGTGCGAATAACTACAACAGCCTTTCTGATACTGTCTATCGGTGTGGATGATCAAATTGACAAAACGGAGTGTCTACGTACACGGTAACCGGGCACCTAGTCTCAATATCTACGTACACCGGGCACCTAGTCTCACCTAGTCTCAGTATCTACGTACACGGTGACCGGGCACCTAGTCTCAGTATCTACGTACACGGTAAACCGGAATGAAAATAAATCGATGTTATATTTTGTCCTGTGCTGTCACTAGCTGAAAAAAAAAATTCATACAAGCGCCTTGTTGGGCTCGCCATTGTGACCGGTCAGTGGACCTGTTCGTGCGCATCACATTGCGAGTTCCGGTTGGGAGTCACCAAAGTTCATTCAAAGCCTGTGCGCTGCGAAGTATAGGGCTCTGAAATGGGGGATTATTGATTTTTTTTTTAAAGGTACGGTCGGGGGAGGGGTGGGGATGAAGGAAACCCCGGATGACAAAAACTGAATTTGGAGTTCTGAACTGCCCGGTTACTGTGTACGTGACACTGAGACTACGGGCCCGGTTGCCGGTTACCGGGTACGTAGACACTGCTGAGGCTAGGTGCCCGGTTACCGTGTACGTAGACACTCCGTTTACAAAAACAAAGTAAAAATGATGTTATAGCACAAAAGTAATCAAATTTGGTCATCTACAAAGATGCTATGGCTTTTTCACTTTTCAAATCGAGCCGAACTACGCGGTTCGCCATTTTGTTTTTCCCGGAAGTTCTCGCGCTACTCCTCTCTCTCTCTCCCCCCCCCTCTCTCTTTCTCTCTCACTGCCCACTGACAAAATTGCACGCTTTCAACACAAGAGCACTGGAATGTTTGTTCTCGGTGAATGCTCCGCTACACTGGTTGGCCTATCCCGGTGAACGCACACCCGGGTGAGACTAGTCAAAAGGCTCACCTGCCACATAATTTTTTATAGAAGCCCTCCCGTTTTACGTCACATCCACTACCGGGTACTCCTGTACAATTGCTGTCCCGTTTTTAGGGATACTCGCTTTCACCCCACCAACGATTAGACTACTTCTGGTTCTAAACGATACTTTTTGATGCGCGTGCTGATAGAATCTGGATCTAGGCCTATGGAAAGAAAATCTATAGCCAATCAAACCTATTGGCAAAACATCAAGTTATGGTCAAATTGAGAGATTGAAAGCGAGAGAAAGAGAAAGAGAGATACAGAGACAGTCAGACAGAGGGATAGAGACAGACAGGGAGAGGGGGGGGGGAGAGAATGAGAGAGAGAAAGGGAGAGGGGAAGGGTAGAGAGAGAAAGAGAGGGGAAGGGTAGAGAGAGAGAAAGAGAGAGGGGAAGGGTAGAGAGAGAGAGAAAGAGCGGGAGAGGAGACAGAGTGAAGGAGAGAGAGGGAGACGAGAGAGAGAGACAGAGATAGAGAAGGGGAAGGGAGACTGAAGGAGAGAGAGAAATAGAAAAAGCGAGAGAGATAAAAGAGAAAGAGACAAATAAAACAACAAAGCGACAGAGGCAAACAGAGATGTGAGTGAGAGGCATATATTACAAAACTGGCCATTTCATATGTTGTAGATAAGTGACTAACTTTAACAGCGATGACCGGTTCAAGGGCCCTGGGCAGTCCCTCTCATTGATATCGATGACCGGTCAAGACCGATTAGGTCTCACCTTTGGGGCACTGATGTCACTAGCCGTTATCAACTGTGACAGGCGCAACCACTGATAACTTCATTTTTCTGATGCCAGTGATCCGCCCCTTTGTTTTCGGGACAAGATATCATTCTATCTATATAGACTATAGAAATTGTGGACGGCAATCTGTAAACGGATAATGGTTGTGATGGTGATGATGATAATCTTACCACACAAAGCCACACACACAGAAACACATCCAGACTCACATGTAGCTTTGCCAAATCAAAAGGTTGGATACCAGGGTGTGACAAATGAGGTCCGAAATCAACTTTATGTAGTAACTCTCAGGGCTCCCCTTTACGCACAAAGGTGCGTGCGTATATTACGCATTAAACCTGCAGATTACCCCCTTAAAGTTTTGGTGGTGCGTGAGCGTTACTCTTTAAAATTTCGTTTCAGGGGTTTGCATATGCTTTAAAACATAGGTGGTGTGCGTCTGGCAAGCATCATTTAATCATTCATTTCCCCCTTTCTCTATACTGAAGCAGAGTCAATGATTTGACAACACACCCACACACATGACACGGCACGGCACGGCAGTCATCTTTTGTATTTTTGTCTGTGCCAGAAACAGTTGACCTACTTATCAGCTGTGCGCACTTTCAGGCAACACAGGCTTGCTCCGCCCACATTCTGGTCGTTCACATTAATTGTCAGTACCGTGCTTTGAGTTTATCCCTCCCGTGAGATTACCCGAACAGACCTGACTACTCAGCCCGATTTGTATCCTGATTTTTTTCCTCAAATCTCAAGCATCCCGATTTTCCCGATTTCGATTTCGATCCCAATTTTTGTTCCTGTGACTGTTGCGCTGGATAAAAACTTTGTCTGCCTTCTTCTCTACTTCTCTGTCGAAGCACTCGTTATGCTTTTTGTCAGCAGCAACTGGGAGCACTATTTCCCGAAATATGGATGCCGGATTTAGTAGTTGACTCGCCACAAGTTGCGTTGGATCTTTGAGATTACCCCCCGTCCTTCTTTAACACACTAGTAAACATGAATTGTTCGCCATCGAAAGTCTGAAAAGACTAGAATGTGTACCCTGGGACGGCTCTGAAGAATAAATAATCAGTTTATTTTCCAAACCTGCCACTCATCCGTGCTCTAAGTCTCAAGCATCCCGATTTTCCCTATTTTGATTGCCTGTACCCCGATTTTTTGTTGTCTTTTTGTTCCGTCTGTTGCGCCGGATTTTCCTAAAATCTTACTCTGCCTTCTTTTCTGTCGTGGGAAGCACTCGTTAAACTTTTGGCTGCTCTTATTGGCCCACATGGCAAATAAGCTGGGGCTTATTGGCCCACATGGGCCATTTAATGCGTTGTTTTTTCAATGTATATCATACATTGTGTTGTCCCAACTTGTTCTCTTTTATTTTTTCTCACTTTATCCCTTCTTGTTTAATGTTTTCCTGAGGCATTCCATCTCACACACATTTCTACAGATTTGATTGTTTGTCAGCGTGTTCCTGCAGTTCAGTGTTATTATTATGCTGTAGACTGATCATCTGCGAACAGTATTACATTTAGAATTTAGGTTCTTTGGATGTGGGCTTGCTTCTTTCGTCAAACAATAGATCTATATTACGGTATAATTGAGTTATTTCTTTGTTTACTCTATGTATACTCTGTTGGATAACAAGATGAAGATGTGTAACTTCTTAGATACTCAATTGTTCATCTTTTTATTTTTAGCATTAGATTGGAAAACAGAACGACTTCCGTAATGAGCGATCACCCCATCAAACACAATAAAGAAGAGGCCTAACCCTAACCCTAACCCTACCCCTACCCCTAGATCTACCCCTACCCCTACCCCTCAATTCTGCTGTATCATAGTGGTCGCTCGTTACGGAAGTCCTCCCTAGAAAACTATACATTCTCAATTTAAAATATGTGATTGACGGACTTTGTGGATTTGGGGGAGGGGGGGGGGGGAGAGAGAGACCAAACACAGGGGAGATAACTCGCAATTTTGTGGGCATATAATAAATGTTCTAGGGGAAATTGTATATGCCCCTGTGGGCCAATAAGCACTCTGTAAACTTTTTGTCAGCAGAAACTCGGAGCACTATTTTCCGAAATATCTATGCCGGATTTAGTAGTCGACTCACCAAAAGTTGTGCTGGATCTTTGCTCACACATGTTTTTTTTAACTATAATGGAAGTAGTATTGATTTGGAATTCCGACTTACGACATTCTCAAGATGTACTTTCGCCAAGTCATGCTTTGTCCAAGTTCTGGTTAGTCGGGCCCTTTATCAAGACCCGTCAGTAAAACTGTTTCATTCGCTGCTCTTTCGCACCACATGACAGGACTTCGGAGTGTGAGTTCCGCGTGTGTCGGGGACCGTCCGTTGCCAGGGTCAACTGAAGTTCATGTGCACCGGTTGAAGCGTCTTTCGGGACTTATCCGGGGGGGCGTGCAAAACACTTGGACTAGGAGAGCTTGACGTGATACTTCAAGATTAAAAAATAATAATAATAAAACACACACAGGCACGCATACGCACTCACACACACACACACAAGCGCGCACGCAGAGGGAACATACATATATATGGTTGCTTTTAAGGACAAGTGGGCTAACCCAGATTTCGGGCATTTCCAGAAATCTTGACCTGCACCAAAACATGGCTATTGCCCTACCTATAGAGGAGAAGTTTGGTTTCATTAGTGTGTATATTTGTTTGGTTATAGAGAAAACTCTCCTTATCTTTTAAAGAGCCTGAATAAGAATCCAAAAACTTCGATTTTCTCAAAACAGCACTTTTCGGGTTAGCCGGCTTGTCATTATAAGCAACCATATATGTATGGACACCCCTGGAAATTTTTAAAGTCAACTTGGCAGTGACCTATGTGATTTGTCGTTGATCCCGATTTTTTTCACCCAGTCCCAATTTCCCCCCCCTCCCGCAGAGATCCTGAGTTTTAGATTTCATAGAGTGGCAGGTCTATTCTTCTTGGTGTGTTACTGCCGAAATTGACCCCTTTTGGTTTGTCAACTTTATTTTATGTTCCAACTGCTCAACCACCACCACCCTTCCCCCCTCCAAATGGACACAACTCTAATTCTAGTCAATATTACTAATTTATTTCTTAAGTTAATTACAAATTGTTAGCTTTTACTCATAGTCATGGTCACTCTGTGTGTGTCTGTGTGAATGTGCGTGTTAGTTAAATGTTTATATGCAAAAAATCTTTATAAAATTATGAGATAATTGGCCTTTACACTTTACCCTTTAAGCTTCTAAAACAAGGGTAAATATCCTTTAAGATAGAAAACCAAAGGGTGAAGGAACCTCTTAAGTTGGCCTGAAAAGGGGAGCCCTGAGAGTACATAATTTTGATGGTTCGTTCATAACAATTATAGACAAACTTCAGTTTTGACGTAAAAAATTATACATTTTATCTGCCATTCACTTAATAATTCTTCTTTTAAATGAAACTCCTCATCATATGTATCTGTGTTCATGTTTTTAAAGCTAATACACTCGGAAAAGCCCTCAAAATGTATTATATGTGGGCAAGAAGTAGTTCGTTCATAACAGTTACTACAAAAGTAAAATATATTGATTAAAATACACACTCATACACTTATGATAAAAATCAAAATATCAGAATGTAAGCAAGGTCTAATACATCCTATAGTTGGGTTAAAATTAAAAATACATCCCAAAACAACTGTAAATTACATGGAATGAGGTTTCGTTCATAACCATTATGACAAACTGTTTCTCATAACGTGGTCATTCACATAAAATGGTTTTCATTTATGAGACTCTCCTCAAAATATATAACTCTTAAAAGCCCCAAAAATGTATTAAATGGACAAGAAGTAGTTCGTTCATAACAATTACTTCAAAAGTAAAATACTGATTAAAATACACACCCATATATACTTATGATAAAAGATTAAAATATCAGAATGTAAGCTAGGTCTAATACATCCTTAAGTTGGGTTAATATAAAAAATACATCCCAAAACAACTGTAAATTACATGGTATACATACGGTTTTGTTCATAACCATTATGACACACTGTCACGTTCATAACATTGTGACAATCCATTATGACGAGCATATTTTTGCTTCGCCTTCGCATCTCTTTTGAGTCGTCATCACGCTGTTCTTCCATGCCTATGCCACCATGTAAAAGGATGTTGTGAAATAGTGGGAGGTCCCACACATGATATTTTGCATAAATATCGTGTAAAGTGTTTGTTCATAACATCATTATGATGAGTGGGTCAAGTGGGTGGTTGGCGGGTGCTCTGGTGTGGTTTGCTTCTTCTTTCCTATGAAACATCTATCATCCTTATCTCCCCTTCTTCTTTTTTGTGTTTTTTAAGTTCTCTTGTAACACCTCTAATCTTCTGGCGCTCATATGACCTTATGCAGTTGTTAGTGCCGTAAAACCTCTACTAAAACTAAAACATCATGACAAACCTGGATTATCTCAATCAAAGTTATATTTAAGCAAAACCATGCGACGGAGCAGAAAATTACCCTTCTGATGGATAAATGTCAAACCAATATTTAATACCAGTCATTCCTGGGGATGGTATGTTTAACAATTTGGGTTTTCTTGATCTTGGAAAGTCTGATGATGTACATGTAATTATGACACGAGTTATGAACGAACTTATATATATATTTTACTCAGCAATAACATCATTAATAAAAAAATAAAAAATACCCTGTTAATAGACACATGGTGTTATGATGGTGTATACTAAATATTTTCAATGTTTGAATGCACTTCTGTTTGACAGTTTAAGATACAATATTCTGTATTTAACATACAATTTACGTGTGCACTCATGATGCATGAAAAATGCCCTCTTTTTAGTACTATTATCTTTCTATGAAGAGATATAAGATGCACACATCAATCTACCTGGTCATGCAGCTTGACCAACTTATTTCCTTGCCATGCATTATGTTTTCAGTAGAAAACATACTTTTCCATGAGTAGTAATTGATTTAAAAAGTCCTCATGCAAACACCCCCACCTTTTGGCAAAGGCTCACATACAGACACGCACTCACGCACACACACACACACACACACACACACACACACACAC
>NW_004797804.1:109801-114137 GCF_000002075.1 Aplysia californica
CCCCCGCAAAAACCCCACTTACACAGACACACAGAAACACACTTACATTGAAACACATCCAGACAGACACACACAAAAACATACACACTCACACACCCACACACATACACACTCACTCACAGACACACACGCACACACAAACACATATAGTAGTGACATACACAATTTGCAATTTAAAAAAAACAAAAGTTGGAATTCAGTGCCTCACAAGTATAAAAAAAAATTAAGTTGATATCCACTAAATGCTATCATTTCAATTATAAATATACGGTAAAGCATCATGATCATAAAATGCATACGAATCAATCAGAACAACATGCTTCATGGACTACATTTTGTCTTTAGATGGGCTGTGTCTAGTTGTTTGGGATTATTAATATTATTTTTAGTTTCAACACATCCTCTTTCTCTGTTGGATTTAGGCAAATTCAAAGGTGCCCAGTCAACCGTGAGCTCCAGTTTATAAAGGATGGTTCCACAAGGACGATATATTACAATGCTCTGAGATTGGTGACAGTAGCCTCACCTGCATGCTTTCCAGGCTTTAAAGACTCGGGTACACCAAAATCTCTGAAGTAAATTAGTTGGAGAAGAATTTAATGTTGTTTAAATACCGAACATTATATGTGTAGGGTTTGTGAGAGTCTCATTTATAAACTTGACGTGAGCAAATGGTGAGTGACTTTCAACGCCCTTGATTCTGTTTTCAGTGGCTGCATGAACTGAATCCACTTCCATAACGTATACACTTTTTCTAAAATATATTTTTGTTTGAAGGTTTTTGGCGTGCGTCATCCTGAAGTGTCCCAAAACGGTTGCCACGGCTTCCTGTCTAGTTTCATAAATGAAGCCATCTCAAAATACAGTAGAACACGACTACAGCGGAACCCGCTACAGCGGGACCTTACCGGGTGCTTGGGTTTAGCGGGGCAAGGAAAGGCCTGAACTTGGATACAGCGGAAGAGATTGAGCAAGCTCTAGCTGGGGGGAGAGGCTGGGAGGCTGTCGGCAGGCTCCAAACAGACAGTCAGTGGTGCGGCGTTGTGAATGGCCAGTCCAGTGATGAGTGAGGTGGGGCAGGCGGCAGAGAGAGCTGGTGCGGAGAGACGCGATACATGAGGCACTCCAAAAGTGATGTGCCGTAGCTTAGAGGATCAGTATGAGAGTGTATAGGCCATAGCCCTTGGCTAGGCCAAAAAGTAAAAGAAGAGGAGAGCGTGTAGTGTCACTAGTGTGTGATTCCTGGTTAATTGAATTGCTATCGTTGATGCTCATAGGCATACGCAGGCATCCACTTCACCAGTTCTACAGTTGCCCTTCCGGTACGATAGACATCTCAAGCAACGAGACCGAGGGAAAGATGGCTTCCAACAAAGACAAAAGGAAATGCTTCTCACTCGAATTGAAAGCCAAGATAATCAACTAAGTTGACAAGAAAAGGAAGACTAATCAAAAGCACAAATTTTATTGATACGGAAGTGAGGTATTCATGTGGATTAAAATTTTTTTTGGGGTAATTTCCCCTTTGCTTTCCTCTAGCGAGAACTCGCTTACAGTGGGATTTTTCTTCTGGAGCAAAATATCCCGCTATAGCCATGTTTTACTGTATTATACATTAAAAAGTCTTGTCTATAAAGTAAGAAAGGTTACCAAGCAAGACTCAAACGTGTTACCCTTTCAGACTCGTTCCAGACATAGGGCTTGACAACACGGGTGCGAAGGTTAAAGATTCTGAATTGGGAGTTTTGTTTTGTAAATTTGGGCCAAAGCTTGTAAAATTTTAGCAAGATGTATACGTTGCACTGCATTGCTCATCCATATATGACCACCCGTCCAGCTTCAGTATCTGCAGCAACCTCTTTGTCTTTCTTTTTTCCTTTTGTACTGCCTCTTTTTTCCCTCTATGAGCATTGTACTTTTCCTCGTCTAACTTAATCTAAGTTGCCCTTGTCATGTGCAAAGAAATAAATGTCACACTTATCCTTTCTTGGGTGAAAGATACATATCTTGTTGTCCTTGATTTTTCTTTTTAAATACATGTCGAGATAGAGGAAACTTCCCAACATTAGTACGATGCTTGACGTTTTCTTTGCATTGATCTGCATAGTTTCTAGCTGTAGAAAAAGTTTATGGTACTATTTTGACATTTCCTTTCTGCAGTTAAGTTAGAACGCATCGTTGGTATTTTAGAGAGAGATTCTTTAAGAGAGGTACTGATATCGTCTTTGTAACTGATACGTCTGGACAATCTGTTCTGAACTCCTCACTAGGGCACTTCAGGACATACACTGTGTCCCACCAGTTGTGTTGATAGACACAGTAGTTTTTCACACTCTGTTCCTTCCTTTGCTGCCCTGTCGGTGGTATTCCAGGGACTGGGAATCCTGTCTTCTGGAAACGGATGCTTTTGTTGTTCGTTCTGTAATTTGTGCGGATATCACGGACGGTTTTACAATGATCCTTTTTCACACATCATTGTCATATGCACGTGTAATTTCCCTATTGTTTCATCTGCCATATCTTGGTATCTCAGATGACTTACCTTGCACATACATCTTGAACCCAAGCTTTGAGCACTCCCTAATTTTAGTTGGGTATATTCATCAGCATGGACGGCTGTGTATTGTTCAACTGTTCAACAGACTTACACGGTTTGCACAGTCAATATTCAGATTTAAGGGTTACACAATCCCCCCCCCCCCCCCCGGTGGTGGTACTGACTGAAGTGTCTTTAGGCCATTACCAAAGGGGGGACATTAAATGTTCTTATACACTGTAGAATTGTAAATGAGCTGCTTCATCTATGTCATGCTCATAACTGTGCCTGAACTGCAACAGGGAACTGATGCTTTTTCTTTCCTAATCCTTACTATCGTAATTTTTCCTCTACTTCTTTTGTACGTTTGTCACACTCTTGTGACCCGCTATTTCCGGGGTGCCTTGATAGTTGAAACAGACTTTGTGCTGTTGAAGCTAGAGAGGTGAGCAGAGCAAGCCCGATTTCCTGTAAGGACTTCTCTGTTGACATCCACCCCTTGGCACTGATATGACCTTATGCAGTTGCGAGCACCATTTATAAAAACTTTACTAAACTAAACTAAGGTTACAGGGGTTGCTCATGTGACGGTTACATGTATTTCCACTGGTTATTGTGCCCTTAAATCACAACAGAATGTGCTTAGTGGCCCTGTGAATACTGTGATGATAAATACAGCGAAAAAAATATGTTTTTTTAGACTTACACGGGTTGCGACTTTCACCGTCGATTAGACACGTAAAGTTGTATTTGGAGCAATTACTTCTGAGCGAATTGTGTGCCAGGTGGATAAAGTTGCAAAATTACAGCTTTCTATTATTCGCAGATACCATCTTTTCTGAGTATCTGCACCAATGTTATGTCATTCATGTTCCAAAAGTTCAACAGTTTTTTTCATGCCATTTTTTTATTATCGATTTTTTTTCATTCACACTTGTCCCAAAAATGTTACAATTTAGCATTGCCGACTTCAAGCGTCTAACGAAATAACCAGACAAGTTACAATGCCCGTCCTTTAATTTTTTTTTCTCAAGAGCTGAAATGCATTAAAGTATGATTACCATAAATATAAGGACAAGGATACACCTAAAACTATAAATTGAAAAGTACCAAGAATTAAGTCAGCCCAGACAGAGCGGCGACAGGCAGCTGACCTCCGTGACCCCGACGTGATAAGACGTTCAGCGGGTAACCCCCACTCCTGTGATGCGCCGTGTTTCAACTTTAGCTGTGGAAGCACTGCATTTGCTGTAGTACGTCTTTAATTTAGTGATCTTGTGTTAGTGTATGCACCCAAAAAGAGCGGTTTTCGTAGTGCCCAAATAAACTTTTCTTTATTAGTGGATGATTTAAAAATAAAATGTTTGGTCATTTGCCTGCAGAATTGTCCTGCAAAGGATTGAGGGCATAGGTAAATTAACAAATGAACCACATTTTTTAAAACTTAAATTGACGAAAGTGAACAAGCTATAATATATAGCTTTGTATTTTTTTGCTTAAAATCAAAAAGTTCTTGGGCCATGTATTTCTTTTATACTGATTTAAAACTTGTTTGTGGTTTAATTATATTAGTCTTTGATTGATTTTACTTCAGGTTGAATCACCATGTCCAGCACATCAAAGAAACATCAGAACTTTGTCACTGAACCGATGGGTGAGAAGATGGTTACGGAATTGGCGGGCATAGGAGACGTACTTGGGGGGCGACTGTCGGATAGGAGTTATGACAAGGTAGGTATCTTGATCTGGCTACTTAAAAGACGTTCAAATATAATCTTACGCCTGGGGGGGGGGTTCTTT
>NW_004797804.1:114810-116952 GCF_000002075.1 Aplysia californica
CCAGGTACTAGCGGGCAGCAAAGCAAAGCACAAGCCTGCTCGCAAGCCGTCCGTTGCTCGCAAACCTTCAATTAATCGAGTAGACTCCGGCTCTAATTTACTGTTACATTTTTAGTGAATGTAGAACTGCATATGTGAGGCAGCGTTGTGGAATCAGGCTCTCGTCAAAATAATCAATATGAAGAAACTTGCATTTTTTCGCAGGTTTGTGAATTTTTATCAAATTTTTGTTTTTTGGCTCAACACCTTTCATGCCCATTGAAGAGTTCATTTCTGTGTGGATTTTTCTGAAAAACGTTGATTAAAGGCACAAAAAATGTAAAATTTCAGTTACCACGGACTCTTAATTAAGCTAAGGAAATAACTAATCTTTAGCAGCCATTTTCTCTCTAATTTTACTTCTGAAAATAAGTGACCCCCTCCTCCTTCTTTCGCAAATATCTCGAGTTGTATTCACGATAAAAGGATATTTTTTTCATCCAAATAAAGACAGGTGAACAAGCTTTACGATGATACCAGTAACTCTACATGCCCAAAAATTGACGAGAGCCTGATTCCACCACGCTGCCTCACATATATTATTATGCACATATGTATGTGTGTGTGCATGTTTTTAATCAATATTTTGTAAAGCGCATAGAACATTGATTGTAACACGAATTTGCGTGATATAAAAATGACATATTAAACATCATTATTATTATGACACACCTGGATTATCTTAATCAGTCACATTTAAACAATTTAAACAAAACCATGCGGCAGAGAGGAAAATTACACTGATGAATTTATGATGGATCAATGTCAAACCAGTGTTTAATGCTGGTCATTCCTGGTGATGGTATGTTGAACAGTGTGGGTTTTCTATGCTTTGGAAAGTCTGATGATGTAAATATGACATGGACACGAGTTATGAACAAACTAATGCATTTTACGTGAGTGGTTGGCGAGTGCTCTGGTGTGGTTTACTTCTTCTTTCCTATCATACATCTATCGTATTTATCTTCCCTTCTTTTTTGTTTATTACTCTCTTGTAACACCTAATGTTCTGACGCTCATATGACGTTATGCAGTTCCGAGCGCCGTGAAACCTCTACTGAAATTTAAAAAATACATTTTACTTAGCAATAACATCATCAATATAAAAAAATACAACCCTTTCAATGGACACATCATGGTGTTATGATTGTGTATATTAAATATTTTCAATGTTTGAATGCACTTCACTTTGATTGTTTAGGCAATGTTCTCTGTGTATATTTAACATATAATTACGTGTGCGCTCAAGATGAGGTAAAAAAAAGCCCTATTTTAAGTACTATTACCTTTCTATGAAGAGTTACAACATGCACACCTCAATGCTCATTCAGCTTGATCAACTTTTTTTCCTTGCCATATATGCTTTATGTTTTAATTAGAAAACACATTTTTCCTTGAGTAGTGGTTGGTTTAAAAAGTCGTCGTGCAAACACCTCCAAAGGTGTCAGTGCTGAGCACATATCCATGACCTAACCCCACCATAATAGGAAGTTACATCTATAGTCTTGTCCAGATCCCAACTTATTAGTAATATTATTAGTTATTGCTTTTCGTATCACGCCCAGTCTTTTGTTCTCCATCTCTGCCTTTCTGTCTACACGGCGCTGGTATTGCCTGCACTTTGACTATAAAAAAAATAGAAAAGAAACGAGTACATTTGTTGTGTCGGAGAAAATGCTGGATGTTTGAAAGGGGTCTCATCATGCATTAAGACTGCTGTTTAAAGTAGAATAATTGCGAATTAATAATAAATATTAATTAATGTTTTCTGTTGTTATACTTCTGTCTCTCTCTCCCTGCAAGTCATACCTGCTCTAATGACCACCTATACTAATAACCACGTCCCACTTCCTCTCATGTTTTTTCTCTGTTATAATGACACTGTTCAAGACATCCATTTTTCTAAGACAACCACTTTTCTCCCAAACAATGGGTTGACAATTTTTACTGTATTTTGATGTTTAATTCCCCAAGACTGTATTAAACCAAGCGTTGGAGATACAGCATTGTTCGCCCAACAGCAACGCCCTTGAGAAGCAAGTCTCAGTTGCTGTTAGGTGGATGTTGATTATAACTGAATTCCAGTTGTTGTTTTTTTTTGGG
>NW_004797804.1:117133-127272 GCF_000002075.1 Aplysia californica
CCCCCCCTCTCTCTCTCTCTCCTACACACACACACACACAGACACACACACTCCTGTTATAATCTGCAGTGCTTATTTTTATTCCAACGTTTTTATCTCCAGGCCTACACAGTCCTTGGCCAGTACCTCTTGTTCAAGAAAAGTGAGGAGCTCTTCAAAGACTGGCTCATTGAGATCTGTGGGGCCAACAAGAAGCAAGCGAATGACTGCTACCAGTGCTTGAAGGAATGGTGTGATTCCTTCTTGTAGAAATTGCAATGCCTCTGTCTTGTTGATAGTCAGTTTGCATGTGTATAAAATTTATGTGTATCTATTCCCAATCCTACAAATGTTTACTTGCTTTTTTTAGTTTTACATTGTGAAGTTCAGCTGTTGCCCTTCTCCTTTTTTTTTTCTTCTGATGGTTAGTCTCAAGAATGATTTCTTCAGGGTGGCGGGTTGTTGTGTACTGTTAAGCGAGTCCCTTGATATTCTCTCCTTTCAACTTGTTGCTGTGTTACTGATGTCTGTTGTTTTTGTTTTGACTTTTATGGTGGGGACTTGCTGAGTGCAGTGTTGCAACTCTTTACCAGTGGCAAGCCTCTCCCACCAGCTTTCAGTCCGAACCGCTGTGCCCGTGATCAGTAGTTGGCGGCTCTGTCAAATTTCTTTACTACGACGGCGACGTATTAATTTTCGGCAACTGCCAAAAATGAGTCTCTCTTACCTGTTCTTTCATTAAATAAAGAACTATCAATAAACTATCATTATAAGTTCATCTTTTTTTTATCTAATGACCAATTTAGGGACGTGCTCGGGAAATAAAGAGATAATGGATTAAGCATTTCTTTTTTCACATGCCAAAAGAAATATATATATATATATATGGACTATAAAGTACCATAAGATTAAGAAAAATTCTGTTTTGGACTTGAATATGAAATGAACTCTTTATTGCTGGCTGCTGGTGACATAATATTTTTCAGCCATGAAGACCGGAAGTTTGTTGTGGTTGATAGGCCAAGTATGGATAAATCACTCCTTTCCTTTCAGGAATAATTTTTCTTGTTTCGCACATCTGCCACCGCACAACCACACACGCACACAAACACCCGCCCCAAATCCTGTATAAAAGTTGTTGTAATCAGGGACTAATAAATGCTCTGCTTTTAAATTGACCAACATTGTGTGTGATGTGTTAACGACACTGAACAAAACTTTTTTTTTGTTGTTGCATGTTTCATTTGGCCCTTATGATTATGAAACCTTGTGATTTCTCTTTTTTGGTTTAGCAGTTATGGGTAAACACACCTACTCGGCAGCAGGAAAGAAACTGCTTCTTCTAACACTGAAGTAGCACTCATGAGTACCTTTGTTGTGATGAACAAGCGTTGATAATGTTGGGATATTATCTCTTCTGCTATTTTTCCCCCCCCTTATTTTTCTTACTCATACAACTGTTCCCAGTGCCCTTCCTGTTCCTTCAGTATAAACTGTTTGTATGTAGTTAGTAGGGCGTAAGTTGTGTGCAAAAACAGACAGCACATATCCTAATGTCTCTGTTGGTTCCGAAATTTTTTAAAGCAAAATTACGATTTCTTTGCCACTTTTCCCAGAGGTTATGAGCTGTGTATTACTTCAAAGCTAAACTACCCAAAGTAAAGAATTTGAGACATTGCTTCTAACTCCTTGATGTAATTTGTTTTGGGTTTTTTTTTACTCCACTTTGTTCTGTTTATGTGTCACTGGTCCTGTTTTACGCTCCCACACTCTTAGTCTTACTTATTATGAGATAAACTGCTTGTGTAGTTAATGCATTTATGTAAAACCCAGGTTTATATCATTCATATAATGACATATTCTGATGTTACAGTTGTCCAATAAAGATTTTTCCCTGAATAGAGTGCTATCAGGGTATTGCATGTTCCATTTCAGTTGCTATAATGTTTTTTTTAAAGAAAACTTTTTTTGTTTTGGCTTTTTCGGTTGTGTGGAGAAAATTGTAGTCTGTTTCTGCTGACAAGTAATTGGTTTTTAAAAATATGAATCGTCCTAATTCCATGATTATGGTTACCATGACTTGCCATAAGTACAGTGGAAACCATATATAACAGGCCCGGTAATAACAGGGATCCGGTAATAACAGGGATTTTTAAAATCCCCGTTTTTTCCTACTCTTTGTCTCTATTAAAAGTTATCGGCAATAACAGGGCCTCATCTGAGCCCAACCGGTTATAGCAGGGACAAAGGTTCGTTAACAGTCAGTAAAAAGTAAGAGAGAGAGAGAGAGAGAGAGAGTAACGCAGTGAAGGAGCAAGCCCACGCAAGCCATGCCTCTGCAAGAACACGCAGCGTGTGAAGCGAGAGAGGGCTGCGGTGTGCTGCAGCAGACCTCGATCTCGCCTGAAACCTAGCAACACGCACGCATAATGTGTCACCAACGATGTCAAGCGCTAGAGAAAATGCCTTTCAATTGACAAAAATCCGAAATAATCCAGACTGTTGACAAAAAGCAAGCTCCACTGGCAGAGATTTTTCGTCAGTTCAACATTCCACAAGGGTCGATTCACACCATTATCAAGGATAGAGAGAAGATAGTGGCAGCATGCTCCAATGAAAAGTTTGCTCTGGATCGAAAGAAGATGAGACTATCCGATGCAGATGCCACGGACCAAGCTTTTCTGATGTGGTTTAAGGAGGCTAGGAGAAAATTGGTGCCAAAACCCCTGTTCGTGGGTACTTGTGGCAAGGGAAACTACCCATGAATAAGTACAGCTGGATTAGTCAACAAATGCTTACTTTCCTTTGCATTTCTTCAGATTTAACAGGGATCGGATATAACAGGACATTTTCTCTACTCCCACTATCCCTGTTATGTCAGGTTTCCACTGTATCACCCTTGTATCACTGCATATTGAGTGTGCCTTTTGCTTTTGAATAGGAAAGAGTATCAATTTTAAAAAAGAAATTCACCAGTCATAATATTTGAAAATTTGCTTATGAAACCTTTGTAATTTGGAAGTAGGCCTACATGTAATTCATTATTCAGCATCATTGGGTTGTTTTGATTTTTTTGTTTGTTGTTTGTTGGCTTCTTTAAAAAAAACAACAACAACAGAGTAATATTTCTGGTCTGGTGTTTCCTCTCTTTTATAAGAGTTGCTGTATATATTATATGAGTCCTCTTGCAAAATATCAAAAAGTGTCTTTTGTGTCTATTTGCTTACGTATGTTATAAAGCAACAGATGTGGCTTGCCCTTTCAAAGTTCACTATCACTAATACACATATATATATGCAAACATGATTCGGATACAAATATGGTTGACATTTTTTTAACCCCTTCGTTGTCAGGAAGCGTGCGTTCTCACTGTCTGCACTGATTTTCCTCAGCTAAGCTTGTTTGCCAAGACAGCAATCTCATGTCTCGGGGTCAGTGGGTCTGGTCCACTCATGATGATACATTTGGGCCCTTGGTCTTGATGGTGTGTGTCCTACATTCTGCGAGAGCATGCTGTTGTCTGCAGGACTAGATTAGCAGTAAAGTACAAACACAATGCTAGCAAATTTGGTATCAGTACAGATATGTGCACTTTTTTTTTCGAGAACAGGAATTCATGCTGTACTTGAGGCTGAATCTTTGTGCAAACGAATTAGAATTAGGTGATTAGTGGGACGTACAGTTAACGTCTTTATAGAGGCAAAGGAGAACATCAAATTTTGCCAACTTCTATGTTATTCATGATATGGCACAAAGCCAAAACTAAAAATTGCATTTTCTTGAGGTACCATGTATGCCATGACTTGAGGCAACGAAAGGGGTTAAGGAATGTCTTTTTATATACTGAAATTGAAGTAGGCTTTTGTTTATTTCTTGAACAAAAGGGCTACAGGATTCAATCAAAATGTGAAGAGATGGACTTTTTATGTTTTTAATGCATACTCTCAGATAAATTAAATGAAAAAACAATGCCCTTTCATTAAAAACAAGTAATAAAACTTTAGCAACTTTTACTTGTGTATAGACTGGACTTGTTTTTGTTTTTCTTTTTTTTTGTTGTGCCGCTCACATCCACTTGAGTAAAAAGATTTTGTGAGTGTTCTCTGTTGTGTACAAGTCTCCAAGACAAAGGGTGCTAAAAAAAAAAACTTACTTTTTTTCTGAGTATCTCACACAAAAATTGTTCTGGAATGTTGTAATTTGGAACAGGCATAATTAAATTCAAAAGGAGTTTGTTTGACATAACGATGACTGAGTTCATGAAGTCACAATATCAACTTTTGGTCAAAATGGATTAGTCAGTGAGATTCTAAGCCGCTCTTTTACCTCTGTAAGACGTAGCTTAATCCGGTATTGAGAATACAGTCGAACCTGTGTAAGACGGCCACCCATTGTCAAGAAGAAAAGTGGCCGTATAAGACAAGTGGCCGTCTTAGGCAGGACTGATCAAGATGAAGAAAACAAACCATTCCTTTCTGAATCTGATGTCCCTACCGAAAATAGCCACGTTATTGTTGTTTTCGCTGGGTTTTTTACTTCTTTTGTTTTCTTTTGTGCAAGGGCGACAATAAAACGAAATCTGTTAGACAAGGAGGACCGAGTGCTGTGGTAAAACTAACACACGGGTCGCCACCACTTGGAGTTGGAGAACGAGCGACGCTTCTGTCACAAGTTCATGTTGACGTCCATTTTTTCTTTGTTAGAGACTCGGTAAACAGTGACCACTCATCTCACTTACGACTTGTGTATGAGTTGTGGACTGGGCTTATTGCTATTGGTTATAGGGGATCACACGCTTACCTCACCAGCAGCTGAAAATGTATTACCAGGTACATTATGTCTATTGGTCAACCGTGGAAGGGGCCTACGCAACATGATGGGTTGGAGGGACTATCTAACAACAACGACAGGTGATTGGATTATGATGGCTCGCCCACAACGCCAGGGGCCAATGCCCAATTTATGACAAAAGGTAATGTAGTCACTTTGGTGGCCGTCTAAGACAGGAGTTATTGGTTAGTGTGATAGGGGTTGTGTATTAGAATAAGGTGGCCGCGGCCGCGTTGGACAGGTGCCCGTTTTTTTTTCCACAGTTAAGTTATATATATAGAAAAAACGCAAGGGGGGGAGGGGGATGGAAAGTGGCCGTTTGTACAGGTGACCGTCTTATAGAGGTGGCTGTCAGGGCAGGTTTCACTGTATATACATGTAGTATGATGTAGTCACTTCTCTTGTGCTCAGCCATCGATAAAATCCATGGGGAAGAAACTTATTCTGAAAACGGTAAATAATTTATATATATATATATAAAAAATATGTGTGTTTTTAAGTTTAACCCGTAGAGGCTGCACCAATTTTAAAAAAAATCTTCTACATGATGTAATTGTAAAGAGTCTTGAAACAGTTGGCTTATTATTATTATCTTTATTTTTTTTATTGACATTTTTTTTAGTTTTAGTTTTCCATCCCTGTAACATTTAAACTATTCCATTTCTTGTACAGAGCTAAAAAACAAAATTAATTTTTTTCTGGGATTCCAATAAAAATAAGCAGTGCTTTACTTGGCATGCCCTCCTTTAGACTCGGACACATTTTTAGTACATCGTTCAAAATGTTCATACTCATGGACCCGCTAAACCGTGAGTTTTTAAAATTTAAAGCCACGCACACTGTACATGTTCAGTATGGAGTGGTTTCTAGAGACTATAGGGGGTGCGGTGCCCTATAGACAGCATTTGGAAGGTCGTTGGCGGGTGCTCTGGAGTGGTTTGCTTCTTCTTTCCTATCAAACATCTATCGTCCTTATCTCCCCTTCTTCTTTTTTATGTTTGTTACTCTCTTGTGACATCTCTAATCTTCTGGCGCTCATATGAATAATATATGACCTTATGCAGTTGCGAGCACCGTAAAACCTCTACTAAAAAAAAAAGACAGCATTTTTGGAGTAAGCTGACTGATAATGGGCTTTGCACTGAAGCAAAAGTCATACTACTAGTCAAAGAGAAATTAACCATGAATACATTGCCATGCTCTTATCCATGTTCCATGTTATATCGGCCTAGAGAATAATATGAAAATACACCAGTGCAGTTTTTTAGACTAAGATCTGGTTTGAGAATGCAGACTCGCTGAGGTGTTGGTGGAAAGTACCAGCTTCTGACATCGTCTGCGGATAGACATGATCTCATTGGACTCGACTACTAAAATCTGCACCCTGGAGACGTTTAAAGGACTGATTGGTGTGTGGTTGATCTGAACCGGTAATTTTGTTTGGGAATCCGAATTTTAAGTTCTGATTCGTTTTGATCCAAAATGACAGAACTTCTCTATCCATGACACCAAAGAATATCTTAAGGACATTTTAGCATTCTTTCTGTACTGTGCGTGGAACTTACGAAATGCCAGGAATGGAGAGGAATGTTCAATGTAAAAAGCTCTCTGCTCATTACTGCATGTAAATTTAACCATGATCTGCCTGAGTCTGATCAGGCAAAGGAAATTTGGGAAAAATGAGTCTTGAAACTATTTTCTAGTCTGCAGTAGCGTGCAATATTCAATATCGTTTTAATGGCGTAATCGTTGTCTTTTTGTAGTGGTAGGGCCTACATGCAGTGGTAGGCCCGATGACAACTGGTGCGTCATGCATGCAGAAATGAGGCGAGGTTGAAAACATTTTTTAAAAAAAATTCGTGCGCCATGTCATGTAGAGTAGAGCAGATCCATTTTGTGGAATTATCTAAAAAAAATGAATATCGGACAAATTCCTTTTGACTTCCCAATATTGTGCACGTGATGAAATTTGAATGGTGAAGGGAAATATTTACCCCCAAAAAGTTGCAAAGTTGTCGGGGTTTTTTTTATCACCCTGTACATGAACGGTATTTTGCTTTTGCGAGTCCACAATCCGTTGATAATGATAACTTTCTGTGGGACGCATGGCAGGAACCTCACCCGCCACAACAGACATGGTATACATTGTAAACAGAGAGATCAGCTGAACGGACTAGGATGGAATAAAAAGTGGCTTAAAAGAGAAGTACGGTAGTAGGCTACAGTCTAACGCGGGTAACTCAAATTCGTTGGGGATTGGAAATAGTAATAGTGTTCGAGATTTCCGTAATTCATCATGTCCGTGAAAGCCCCAAATAATATAATAAGAGGAGAGAAAATCAAGGGATGTAAAAAGAATATTAAAAGAATTAACGTGGTTAGCTCCCTTGATGAACGTGTTGACTGTGAAAATTGATGAAAGTGAAAGTGCAAGCAAGGAGATACGTGAAAGCAGAAAATATCACGTGTGCACAGTCGACTCCTACGTCATTCCTTTCGTCTCATTTCATTAGCTTACAGTAGAAAGCTGGAAAACTAGACATAGATTATAGATGGAAAAGATTTAAGAATTATCAGAAATTTGTACTGGGACCAAAACGCCGCTGTACGAATTAATTGAGAATACATCGAATAAAGCAGATTAGGCGAGGAGTGAGGCAAGGATATGTTATGTCTCCAAACCTCTTTAACATGTACAGTGAAACAATCCTAAGAAACATAGAAGAATGTCCAGGTCTCAAAGGTAATGGAGAAAATATTAGATCTAATAACATCAGGCATGCAGATGACACAGTTTTAATAGCAGGCTCAGACCTTCATCAATTGCTTTACTTCTACCTCTAGATACTGTTGTAACAGAAATGTAAGAAAAGTGTAAGAAAGGGGGGGGGGGTTAAAAAGTACCAAAAAAGGTGTAAGATTATATTTGAACAGCCCCTTAGCTGTAATCTCATTAGCAAAGGTGAAAATATCAACTTTCAAACAAGTCCAACAGTTTAGATATTAGGATACATGTATATGATAACATCTGATGCCAAATGTTCCAAGAAATAAAACGGTGAATTACAATGGCTAAGGCTAGTTTCAATAAAATAAGCCCATGCTGCCCAATCCTGATAAAATAGAAACATCTTAATGAACACCAAAATGAAAGTCCTGAAATATGCTACGTTTGGTCAACCCTTCGATATGACTGTGAATGCTGGACAATCACTAGAGACAGTGAAAATAAAATAGAAGTAGAAGCAACAGAAATGTGGTTTCTTAGGAGACTGCTAAGAGTATCGTGGAAGGAAAAGAAATCAAATGAGGTAGTGGTTGATGAAGTCCATGTGGGACGCTCAATGTTAAAAACGATCAGGAAACGACAAATGCAGTTTTTGGGACACCTGAATAGACATATTATAAGGGTCTTGAACATCTAGCTCTCACTGGCAAAATTGAGGGCAAGCGAGGCAGGGGTTGGCCCAGAACAACATGCACATACAGGGAACCTAAACATATGGATAACAGGGATAGATCAGGGAAACATAGCTTTTTTTTTTAGAGCATCCGAGCAAAGGAATGATCGATTGGAGAATAATGATCGCCTATGTCTGTCGCAGATCTGCCACAGGATGATGATGACGACAGTATGAAGTTAGCCTCTTGTCATCTGCTCACCGCGCTCGACCCACAGCATGGTTGCACGCGTGGCGAGCCAGTCAATGAGTCATGCGGTGCGGTCAACATCACTCCCCAACCCCCTTTCCCTGTCCATCCCCCCCCCTCCTCCAGCCTCTCGTGGTGAGACAAGCAACCAGGTTTTGTCTGTACTGTACAGTAGTCTCCGCCTAAACGCACGGTGCTCGGGAGGGCTCCTCAGCGTGTGTTTAAACGGAGCGTGTTTTTTTTTACATACCTGTACAAAGGGAGGAAGGGATGCTGTCATCTCATTTCCTTGATATACATGTATTACTATTAGTGACCCCCCTTGGCCTTGGGGAGTGAGTGTCACTTGGGCTGATAATATGACGACACGTGACTGTTTTGTGAAGGATTCTCCGACTACGGTTATGTTATGAATGTAAAGGTGTTGGGTTTCGTAAGGGGGGGTGTAGAAAGACGGACTTGCTTTACTGATACTGATAAATGTATGCACTAAAAATGTCGGGAACAGATAAGAGGAAACTGTTGGTGATAGGGATTGATCCAGTCGTAGGGAAATTTCCGAAAAGCGCTCAGCCACTGTCTTTCCAAGCAACCGCTCCCGATTGCCTGCCATCTATAGCAAATCGGCAAATGTATTGATGACATCAGAATCAGTCATTCCGAGAGACGTTTGTCTTTTGAATTTGAAGCGTTGATCAAGTAACGGTACATTAAAACGTTAAAATTAAAAGTTGTTCGAGCGCAGCTGATTACTTGACTAATCTTTAATCTTATACCGCACACAGACCTATCTAATGTTTTAGAGCATTCATGCGTGTTGAGCATCCTAGGCCTAACTTGACATAACGTTGTCTATGCGTCATTCAAACACGAGTCAGGAAACATTCTCTCAACAAAGACGCATTTTGAGGGACCAATCAAAAGACATTTCAGTCGCCTCCCCCCCCTCCCCTCTTTCCCAACATAGGTGTGTGTGGAAAGTTAGGCCTAGGTGTGAAAAAGCTGCCCTCTACTCTCTTTGTTCAGTGTGAGGGGCAGTCTCACCACAAATATCTGGTTGTCTCTAGAGACTTGTATTTTGCAAGCTGTGTAGGCTGCAGAGAAAATTTCCCCTTGTCAAGCTTTATTTGTCGACGTGTTTTGCGGATCAACGCGTGCGTTTAGAGTAGATGAAATGACCGTGCGTTTGTACGTCTAAATTATACGATTAAAAAAACCCCGTCCTATGACGAAAGCGTGTGTTTGAGCGGAGCGTGCTTTTGTATGACATGCGTTTAGGCGGAGACAATAACAAAGAAACACCTACCCGAGACCAGATGTAGCCGGGTCTTCTGTTGAGAATGCGAAGTGGATTTGTTCGAAATTCGAGTGTTACGTGTTCCGAGTGTTCGGGAACACTCCGTGAAGTCAACACAAAGAAAACAGAGACAATATCGTTTCGCTCTAGGGACGATGGGAGTTACATGTACAACTAGTACAAGCAAAGATCGTGTACCGATATACCAAGATGTTTCAATTGCCCTACCTCGCGTCAGTGCGAGACTTGGGCGCGCCCTTGTTTAGCGTGTGACGGCCCGAGATACGAGCGTAAATAAACCTTCTGGCGCTCTTGAGTAGAACGTGTGCAATTTTGTCAGCGGGCAGTGAGATATATATATAATAATATATAATAATATATA
>NW_004797804.1:128050-132718 GCF_000002075.1 Aplysia californica
GGGGGTAAGTGTTTAACGGCGCTCACAACTGCATGAGGTCATATGAGCGCGAGGGACACACGAAAAATGTTCAATTGGTAGGAAATTTTGAATTTTGCCCGATGGCGGCCGAAGCTTACTCATATCGATTTTAGACAGGCAAAGGATCTTTAATGTGCGCAACTTGCAGACGGACCCTCCGAGATTTTTCACCCTTGTCCAAGAAGGCTAGGTGTAGATCTTTCCTACCAGAAAGTGTGGCGGAAAGACAGCACTAAGAAGGAGACAAGAAGTAGCATTTTTAGAAATTATGTTTTAACAACGAATCTATGAGAGGTGTTCAGCGATCTTTTTTATTTCTTTTTTCTGTTCCCTCTGTTTTCTTTTTCTTTTTTTTTACAATGGAAGGTAGTATTCAAGTTAATGTGTGCTTGTTTAGGTGTTTGTTAATGTACACTTGTATGCGAGAGAGAGAGAGAGAGAGAGAGAGAGAGAGAGAGAGAGTAGTAACGCGTTGATGGAGCTAGCCTATGCAAGCCACACCACTGCAAGCACACACTGCGGGTGAAGCAAGAGAGGGCCACGGTGTGCTGCAGACTTCAATCTAGCCCCAAGCCTAGCTACACGCACGTGTAATGTGACATGCGCAGGCCTGCCACAAGGTCAAAACCCATGTTCGTGGGTACTTGTGGCAAGAGAAACTACCCATAAATAAAAACCGCTGGATTAGTCCACAACTGCTTACTTCCCTTGCATTTCTGATTTAACAGGGATCTGATATAACCGGACGTTTTCTCTGGTCCCACCATCCCTGTTATATCAGGTTTCCACAGTGGATCTACATGAAGTTATTGTTTGATATCACAAAAAAGAGGCAAGGACAGTTTGAATCTCTCAGACATTGTTATAAATTGTCGTAACACTAAGTCTTAAAGAAATTGTAAAGCAAGACTGCATGTGTGTCTTCACAATACATTCACTTCTTAAGTTGGACAAAGAAATTTGCTCTCGTAGCATAATTCTGTGATTAATATGATGTTGACCAGGGATAACGTGCTAGACTAACAACGAAACTACAACCATTGTTGCGATATGAAATGACTAGACAGCAAACGACATGAGTTAAATCCGTGAAAATCTTGCCGCTTATTTAAAATTCTTAAATAATTTCCCTCGTTTTCGTTTATTGTTGATTTTCAGTTTTCTTTTCTTCCTTCTCATCTACCCACCTATCCCCAACCCTTTTTTCCTTTTTTTCTTTCCGTTCTTTTTGTTTTTATTTGTGTGCTAATTTTTGATATCGTTATACAATCTCAGCAATTCTCGTTCAATAGGTTTAGCTTGTACCTACCATTTTGTACCTCCTCTTCTCCTCCCCAAACAAAGATGCACACACTCACACACACACACACACACACAGAGACACACACACACACACACAGACACACACACACACACACACACACACACACACACACACACACACACACACACACACACCGCACTTAATCGGCGACGAAATCAACCTCGCGTCGCCTAATGACGTAGCCCATCACGAGCGGAGGGGCAAAGCGGGCGCACCACGGCGCGGACAAAAGCCCAAAGAGGAAGTGCAATATCTTGGTAGTACAGAATCTTTGGTACAAGTACAAGTACAAGCGCTGCTGAAATATATACGCGCATGGGGTTGCAAGAGTGAATCATCTTGTAGAGTAGGCCTACGACCTTTTGGTGTACATACACGTACGATGCACTCTCAGCGTAGTTTATCTAGTAATGACAGGTAGTCTGAGGTAATAACTATGGAATAATAAACTGGCACGTTTCCACCTCTGCTTCGATGACCAATGTGTGCGTAGTTAGGTGCTTAAACCCATAATCCCTACAAACTGTTTCTAATAAATATTAGACTCTTACTCTTATCCTATAAAAAACAACAACAACAACAACAACCCCCACCAAAAAACAACAACAACAACAACAAAAACAAACAAACAAACTGTTGGACGTCATGAATGGATAACCTATTTACTCTCTATGTAGGTTGGCCTAGCGTGGTTTCAGTCTCAGCCAAGGTCTGTATTATCAAGAGCAGACTTTAATAAGATAATTGTGATTTTCCGGCTTGAAAGTGAATGCAAGTGCATTATTTAACTCTCCAATCAACACAAACTGCATACAATATATTGAACCGTATTAAATAAATAAATTTATAAAGTGGACTGGTTGTTAATGTTACTGAACCGTATTAGATAAATAAATATAAAGTGGACTGGTTGTTTTGTCTCTGTTATATCACAATTAATCTCAACAGGATGCGCCCAGCTGAAAGACCGAGTGTCTCTATAAATTATTATTATCATTCTCACTTGGGAATCGAACTCACGTCTTTTGAATACTGTAAAGCCCCCCCCCCCCCCCCCCCCACTTACGTTTTAAGCATAATATTATAACAACCCTCGACCATCATGTTTCTCAAAACAGGGTTTTCATAAGCTCCGAATCGCTAAATTGTACAAGTCTTTAAGATGAGCAACTTAATACTAGTTATAGTGGTGTTGGATTGCCACACTTTCTACTTTTAGAGTGCGGAATGCAACATTATGAATGGCTACGTTTACTGTGAATTTGATTGGTCAAAAGAAAGTCAGAAGCGCCAGGCAGACGCGTGTGAATTCTGTCACCTGGAGACAGGAACGAATTCTTATCTCTCTTTTCAGTAGTTTGAGTGTCGAACTGCGCCTTGCCTAGCTAGCACCAACCACTTTTATCTCACTACTTCTATTTCCTGTGTCCGGTTCAGGAGCTCAAAGATCAGTAGATGGACGTCAATCTGTGTGCCACATTGCATACTTAGAGGATGATTATAATACTATGAAAGTAGTGTGTTTCGTTCAAGGCAGAATAACGAGTTTTTCGTAAAGAAAGAATAACATGTTGAATTCTGAGGGTTTTTTTGTTGTGCAGTTTTTTCAGTTGACGGAGCCTGCTTTTCAAGGAATTTGAAACCTGTGTGAAAACAAATCGAAAAAAGAAGAGAGTCGAGGGGTGCTAAATTAACATTTCGACGCTGTTTCAAATAGTACTGAAAACATTGTTTTCAGGCTTAGCTCTTAGGTTTCAGAGAGGCTTACTACAAGATAAGATAACATTCATTTTACGCCTACAGAATAACAACGCTTATTCTCGTAGACAAAGGTCCATTTCTTTGGAGTTGACACCGACTCTTGTTGTGCACGCATTCCGCTTCAGGATCGATTTGTTACTATTTTTCTAACCCGACAGAGCATCATGAGTGTCGTATTCGTTTGCCTTTTTATTCATATGCCTAATTGCGTCACAGAACCAGATAGTAGATAGGCTACTGGAGAAAAGATAAAATCTCGAGCCTATTATAAGTGCGACCGCCGAATATATTCAAGGTTACAATATTATTATCTCAATGTGAAATCTGCTTTTCCTCATTGCCCATTGTGTACGACTGTTTTGTCTCTGGAAGCCGGTGGTGTCTCTATCGTGTAGGTTCTTTGCCTTACGGTAACTTTTGTTTCCGAGATGGAAAACCAAGGCGACAAGACCACAAGAAAGACATCCCTGAAAGCATGTAGTAAGAATGCTGAAACATCTCCACAACACTTGCTGAAAGCGAAATCTAGGATAGCATATGTGAAGTCTTCAGGATTATCATGCTCAGTTTGCGCCTCGAGACTGTGTCATCTGCCTTTATGGAATTCTAGCTGGACTGCACACTTGTTGCGAACAATTCCAGGAAAGCAAGCGCAGAGGTCTATAGTGCTTGACTTCGTGTTCAAAACCCTTTTCTCCCTTGTCCTGCTTTTGATGCTCGTCCAGCCTGGCTCAGCTGAGATCTTAGCGTACAGGGGAGGGAGAGACGCGGTCAAAAGTCTTTGTGAAGCGCAGTGTCATTCCTGGTGCATGGATGCTGTGGTGAGTAGAGGAGATTCATGCCATAATACAGATCTATAAGGTTGAACGATTTGTTTGTATGTGAAAGCGAGTAGATCTCTACGTGTACCCTATCGACACGAAGGCCATCTTTGTGTGTTGGTGTGAAAAAAAAAGTAAAACAGACAGCCATACAGAAATAAGAGAGGGGTAGTAAACCTAGAGATAGCTTGATGGACGAAATAGTTTACGATAAGTAAATATCAATGACATTTCTTAAGCGGATAGCGGATATTATATTATAATGTATTTATTTTTATACACGAAGAGGCTTAGTGATACTGATATGATATGCATCGCGTGGCACCTTTGCCAGTTTCATGGCACTTTGATGAAAGTACTTCCTTACCAATTTCGTTTCTGGGATTGCTTACGATAGAAATGCTTGATCACGCGGCACCTGGCATTGAAGCTGAAATTTTTGGCTCAGAGGTTAGCGTACTTCTACTTTATTTCATACTGAGGCCAGTCTTATGCCTTGATGTTATCGGTCCACACTTTCCTTTTTTCACCCCCAAATTCTTTTGCCAAACATCTTGTCTTCGACTTCAAGTAATTCCTTTATAACGGTCTGGTTGCGTTTTATTTGACCGTCAGCTGTGCATTATGTGGTTGGAGTAACGGTGAGCTCTTGTCCTAACCCAGCTCTCTCTCTCTCTCTCTCTCTCTCTCTCTCTCTCTCTCTCTCTCTCTCGCTCTCTCTCTCTCTCTCGCTCTCTCTCT
>NW_004797804.1:133297-139713 GCF_000002075.1 Aplysia californica
TGTGTGTGTGTGTGTGTGTGTGTGTGTAGATTTTACTATTTTACTTCACTTGGAATTCTTCGTTATATCATATGACTGTCTTTCTTGTGTTGTCGAATTTCAGTGAATTTTTTCTGTAAAATTTGATTTGCTCAAAATTATTTTACCCACTTCAAAGTGTTCAATGGTATCGCACACATTCTGTTTTGTTTGAATACTTTATTAACTGAAGCTGTTTCACAGGTGTTTTAGAATTACACATTTTCTTCTGTTTAAGTTTGATTTCTTCTTTCCAATTAAATATGTTCAACGTTGCAGATTAAGTTTAGTCTAGTTATTTAAGGTGTTTTAAACCAAGGAGAGGGTTTGGGATTAAGTAAGAACACAAATGATACGTATGTCCCAAAGACTAAACTGGCCCCCGAAGGGGCCCAATCCATTTACAATTTTTTATTCTCCCTTCATAAGTTCGTGCATTCGGTGATAGTTTCCTAATTAAATAGTAATACAACAGTGCAAAGAAGGAGAAATTTGACACACAATTGGCATAAATCTAATATCCTAAAAAAAAAAAAAAAGCAGCGCTTTGCACTTTCGAGGGAAAGTGATAAAGCGGTGCGAAACTGAAATGGTGCACGAAACGGAAATACGCCATGCAATTGGCAAGTTGACCCGCATTTGGGCCCTACTATGCATAATTTGGTTCCTATATATTTTATCAAAAACTTAAATAGAAAAAGAACCAACCGGTCATCATTAGATAAATCGTACCGAAGGGAAGACAGTTCTATTATGTTATTATAGCAATATAAAAGTAAAAGACTTGAAAACTTCAGATATATCTAGACCCAGAATGGGTCAGAGGTAGTCAAATCCAGAAAATACCCCCCCCCCTCCTCGATCGTTGGAACAACACATCATCCTGGAGGTGCAGTTATAGAGGTTGTAAGGCAAGAGTTCTGACGAACAGAGATTATATAGAGGCGTCCAAAAGAAACTTGAAAAAGTAATCACCCTCTCATCGTGTTAAAAGTTTGCACTACCCACTCATGCAGCAGAGCTAAATAGATTCTGCATCATCTATGTTAAGAGACGCCTGAGATCTGGTCATTTAAAATTGGCATTTAAAAAATCAGGCTTGGCAAAATTGTGCAAAAGCATCGACTTTGACCATCAATGATTTATTCATAGAGGCACAAAGAAAAGTAAAATTGTCTTTGCACTTGTATTGGAGAGCGTAAATATTGATACAAATAATATAGACATATTACATATCTAATGAAAGGAAAATTTTGTCTCTACAACAAACAATATTTTTTTACGATAGTGTCAAACAAAACAGAAAACAGAGCTATCACAAATATCACGCCGAACTTGGACTTAACACTAGATTTCTTAATGTGCTCATTGTTATTTTGCTTGAGAGCCTTTGGTTTTGTGTAGAGCACGAACCCTTTGGGCATCGACTCTATTACATTTTGGATATACTTGTCTGTCATGTCATCCCAAATGTCTCAGAGGAGAAAGTTGCAAACAAAGGGTCTAAATGCGGAGCAAAGTAGCTTTTCTTTTGTTGCTGTTTCATGGTACTTCATATACCTGTATGATTTATACCGGGGCTATCTGGTGATCACTCCAGCGGTGATACGATTTAGTTTCCCAAGAATTTTTTGAGGGCATTGGCACTGTGAGAAAGTGCTTTCCTATGGATGGAGATGTCTACTTGAATGACACCTTGACAAAAAATAAGGGTACAATATGACGTCCCAGCACTTGTGCGATGTGGTCCACAGAACCAAGCCATCCAGTGATCCTCACGACGTGGGCGGATTTCCTCATTCCACCCCAGACCATCCAAAACCATGGCAGTTTCGGGACCTCTGTTCCTCACTAGCAGATGATTATGTCTAAAATCTAACTAACACAGTCCATGTGCAAAAAAAGATTTCGTCCTCTGTCCGAAACTAATAGCCCCTTAATTAAATGAGGACATGCAATGTTAAGTCCAGGTTTTATGTGGTATTTGTGACTGCTTTGTTCTTCAATCTTTTACAAAAAATCATCAGAAGATGCTGTTCATTGCAGAGACACTAATAGTAATATTCTCTTTTCATTTGAAATTCAATACATTTCCATTCCACCAATGTTGACAACCACTGTTTATGCACCTCAATATAGGCACTATCACACTTTTACGTTTCTTTGATTTCGCACTATTTTGTCAAGCCTGGTTTTTAAAAATTAACTTTTGTTTAGTGACCATATCTTAGACGTCTCTTAACATAGATAAAATATTAATGTGTCAAATGATTCAGACTTTATTTAACTTTAAATTGGTTTGCTGCAAATGAGTGGATAGCGCAAGGCTATAACACGATCACTTGGTGATTATATTTTCAAGTTTCTTTTGGACGTCATTATATAACATACTCAAATCTTACGGTAATCCAACGAACACAGCCATGATGACGCTGACGGAGCACGATATTTTACTCTACTTGAAGACTATGTCTAACAATTTAATACTTCAACAAGTACTCGAATGTGCTTCATCCGTACAGACCTAAGAAAAACGTTATGTTTGAAACCCGTCGAAATGAGCTTCCACGCCAAAGAAAACGTCAACGCGCTGAGATCAAGGTGCCATATTAAGTGTGAACGCGACGAAAACAGGTAAAACGTGTTGAGATTGATTCTGATTGAGTGCAGTAGCTTCTTTTTTTTTTTTTTTTTTAACTCATTGTTGTTTCTGTCTATCTAGATTCTACCCGTCTAAGTCCTTGTGTCCACCAACCCAGAAACCAACTGATCATAAGTAGTCCGTCTTTCAGGAAAACGATAGTTGAGAGCACCGGTTTTTCACCCTAGCAGTATCCAACTTACCTAGGAGTCAAACTTGACCATAAGCTAACCATGAAAAGCCAAGTGGAGAACATAAGGAACAAGGCAAAGAATAGACTCCAACTTTTAAAGAAACTCGCAAGCAGTTCATGGGGATCAGACAAACAAACTCTCAGAGCTCTATATCTTGGTTATGTCCGATCTTCCCTGGAATACAGCAATAGCCTACTCACTATGTGCAGTACAACTACTTGCAACACCCTTGACAAGGTCCAAAACAATGCCCTTCGTTTTATAAATGGTGGAATGAGATCCACACCTACCGCCGCGTGCGAAATCCTTGCAAATGTTGAACCTCTGGGAATCCGCAGAGATAAAGCAGTTTTGGAGCTACACGAAAGAACAAAAAGAATGTGCCCCAACCACCCAAACAGGAAATTAGTAGAAACATAGAAACCAAAGAAACGAATTCAACAAAAGTCAATCACGCATCACATCACAGAACTAATGGAGAGCCACCATCTACCACAAAACAGAAAAGAAACTCAAAGAGTCAACCAAAACATCCCTCCCCACCTTTCTTTAAAAAAGCCAACCATTACAACATCTCTCAAAGACAAGAGCACAAAATCGTCAGACCCAGTGACGCTTATGATTGCATCACATCAAACAATCGACAGCTATTCAGATGACTGAATACACGTCTATACGGACGGCTCAGCATTCAAAGGCACAACGAAAGCCGGATATGGAATACTAATACAGTACCCAGGTGGAAGTTCCAATGAGATCTCTGCAGCCTGTGGAGAGAAATGCAGCAACTACGATGCAGAAATGATAGCAATTGAAACAGCACTGTACCATCTCCGTACAGTTTTTGACACTCAACCTGGAAAAGCACAGAGCATTGTGATTTCCACTGACTCACTATCAGTATTACAAGCCATAGAAAATGACCATTATCTAAACCAAGATTTGACCCATATACTGTTTGGATCCCATCATCTGATAACATTCTGTGGCATCAACCTAGTAATGCAGTGGGTCCCCGGACACTCAGACATACCTGGACATGACAGAGCAGACACACTTGCCAAACGGGGATCTAGACAGGAACAATCCAACATTCCAACTTCATACGACACTGCAAAACAAATCATCAAAAGCAACAACAAACTAGATTGGATGAACAGATGGGCCCTGGGAAAGACAGGCAGAGCAGTTTTCAAACATATGACCACAACAAAATGGAATGACAATATCAACCGCCTTCAGAGAAAGAAACAGACCACGAACTTCCGCCTACGAACAGAACATACACAGCTCAACTTCCACCTGAACAGAATAAACCAGGAACTTCCCCCAATGTGTCCCTTGTGTGACTATGCATAAGAGACTGTGGATCATCACCTGTTCCACTGCACAGCCCTAAATGACATCAGAGCTACCCTTCTCCCTCCGAGACCTAACATTAACAACACACTCTATGGAACTTTACAGCAACTGCAGCAAACCTGCACTTATCACTACATGGCATTGGACAGAAGGGCGAAAGCCCAGCTGTTGCTGGATCGATAACAACAACAACAACAACAACACCCTAGCAGTCGGTGGTAATTCCTTTTCGCTAAGTTCACCGAAACGATCCCATTCCTCTCTACGAAAGTCTGGTCTGTTGGAATGCTGCATGCGCCACTTCAGTAGTCGGTTAGTGTAGCAAGTCATCAGCAAGAGGCCCAGCCAGAACTAAAATGAAAAAAAGAACCCACCCTAATTTTAAGTTCCAAAGAAATATCTAATGTCATGTTTCGCAACAAACACCTCAAAATTAGCAAATTGCCTTCGTAAACCACCGGTTACTCAATGCACAATAACAATACTCTTGCTAATCGTTAAAAAAAAATAAATTATTCAATCGTTCATGTGCTGTTCTTCTTGTTCTAGCCTTGCGTTCCTCAACCTTCGACCTGATCACGAATGCCGGAAACAAACTGATGATAGAATTTTGCCTCCTCCCGACAAAACTCAGGTCTTATCTTTTTAGTAGACACGCGGGTCTGCTCTTTCCTAGCATTAAATTCTAAATGATGACCGTTATTTTGGCCATGTGCGCTTCTCCTCTTTGCTCCGCCAAAACTCCCAAACAAACGATTCCGATATTCTTGGCTTTGCCTCGACATTTGCCTCGACGTCACAGACTGTTACTATTATTATGATTATGTGCACAGATGTGTGTGGAGGAGAGGATGTGCGATAGGGTGTGTATATAGGTGTGCTCATGCGCTTGCGTATGCGTGTGTGTATGTATGTATGTATGTATGTATGTATGTATGTATGTATGTATGTATGTATGTGTGGTGAACCAATGAGCCAGGATCTGGACAATAAAGATGTGTGTCTTATCTCATCTTATCTTTCGAATCCGCATGGTAACCTCAGTCAACATGCACCCTGTAGAGAAGGATTTTGCTGCCAGACTCGGGCCCCAATTTATCTCACAATGCTTGCGTCTGGTCATGACCCCGAGACGTTTCCGCTGAATCTCATTTGATCGCTGTAATATGTACATTGCCCAATGGATACAATTGATTTTATTTCATACAGTTGGGACCAGCCAGAATTTTCATTTTATTGACGGGCAGTGGCTACCATTTCAGCACCAACATGACGGAATCGACTCGCGACCTACACAAATTAACAAATTTGATTTTGAAGGCCGTAATCGAACTTAGTTAAATTTGTTGCATCGTGCCAAAATTGTATCTTTTGTCCCCGCATAAAGGAAAATACTGGCTGGTCGCAACTGAAACAAAATGATTCATACTTGAAGTGTGCCTTGGGAGGTATACACAGAGAGTGTGGTTGGTTGGCGGATGCTCTGATGTGGTTTGCTTCTTCTTTCCTATCAAACATCTATAGTCATTATCTCCCCTTCTTCTTTTTTAAAATGTTTGTTACTCTCTTGTAACACCTCTAATCTTCTCGCGCTCATATGACCTTATGCCTTTCCGAGCGCCGTAAAACCTACTCTACTATAACATCAATACACAAAGAGTAGGCCGACATTGCCTATTTGATTAGGTGTGCGATGGCGAAACTCCTAACCACTACACCACATCACAGATGTCGTGTGTAAGACCATGTCTAACATTCAATACTCGAACTCTTACAGGGTAGGAGTTGCCATAACTGCAGCTCTTCCGAAATCCCCGAAGATGTTCAGTGGATGATCCGGTGCCCAGAGGAGAATCAGCAGCAGGGCTTTTCTGATTGTCAGGGCTCCTGCTCTACTTTCACGGGTCAGAATGGTGAGTGAAAAATCTGAAGAGAGCAACTGTACCAGGGACTATAAGTGACTGGAGGAATGATTACGACCTGACTGTTATTAAACGTCTCGTACAACAAAAAAAAGTAAAATGCATTATTATTATCTTATTGCTGTACCTTTTTGAAGCACATAACACACTCACGAACAGAAAAAAGGCTAAAACAGCACCAGGACATGGATGGCTGGTGCCTCTATAAATGAATCATTGATGGTCAAGGTCAACACACTCACGCACGTGCACACATATGCGTGCGCACACACACACACA
>NW_004797804.1:140449-142586 GCF_000002075.1 Aplysia californica
AAAAAAAAGAAAGAAAAACAAAGAAAAACAACAACTCATAACACACACACACACTATCTGTCTCTCTCTGTCGCTCTCTGTCTCTCTCTCCTTCTCTCTCTCTCTCCTTCTTCTTCTTTTTCTCTTTCTCTCTCTCATACACGCACAAACAGCCCCCCCCCCTCCCTCGCCCATTTCACATACTTTCTGACTCTCGGAAAACAAAACAACTACAATAAGAACATCACTCTCCCTCCCAAAAACAAACAAACAAACAGATAGACAAACATCAAACATACAAACAAACAAACAAATAAGCAAACAAACAAACAAAAACAAAACGAACAACCCAAAAGCAAACACAGCAAAAATAAAGACAAATAAAAACAAAAACAATACACAGCAAAACAAAACCAACAAAAAATATACACAATCTTAAAGATAGAAAACCCAAACATCCCCCCACCTCCCAACCGAACACATGTACGTGGACAACACGTAACTAAACATTGTCTCGTATCTACTAATCGTTTAAGAAGAGGCTGTTGAAGGGTGCCATAAGTAAGCTTTCCTTTTGCAATCTTTGTGACTTTCCACTTGCAAACGGAACATCCGAGATTTTTCACCCTTGTCTGAGAAGGCTTGGTGTAGATCTTTCCAACCAGACTATCAGGGGTGTGGCTGAAAGACAGCAGTAAGAAGGAGCCAAGAAGTAGCAGTAGAAAGGCTGCAGAAAGAGTCAGGAGGCCAGTGGAGGGGGTAAAGGGCAGAAAGTGGAGACGAAAGCAGACACCAGAATATTGCAAGAGAGAAGGAAAGAAGATGAAAGGGGACAATTTTAGAAAAGATAATTTTTCCGTCGGATTCGAACCAGGGACCTTTGAATGAAAGGTGTACACCTTAACCTCTAGGGCACGAGAGCCCCCCCTTAGTTATTAAACTTCATACAGTATATACTACTATACTGTTAAATAAACGGACATTTGAGGTTTGAACCTTGAGGAGTTTGGAATTGTCTGTGCATATAGGAATTCATTCTCTTAGTTAGATTCAACGAGCTTCTTTTTTCCATCGACCAGACCCCCACAAGAAAAACACAATAACAAACTGAACAAAAGCTGCAGAGATCACAACATGAAGATTAGCATTTTAAAAAACCGAGGCAATGAAAATCAGCAAACACCAGGCCCACTAAACACCACAGTCAACAACAACGAAATCAAGCTTGTAGAAGAATTCAAATACGTACCTGGGAGGTGTTTTCACCCTAGATGGAAAGTTTGACGGAGAAATAGATACCATAATACATTCTTTAAAAAGGCCAATATTGTGACTTACAAAGTGGCGCCATTACCTTCACACCCCACCATAACAATAGAAACAAATCGTCAACTTATTAACAGTCAGCATTGTCACAACAACACTGTGCTATCAAGCCTAAACATGGACGACAACAACAACCAAAAAAACCCCCAAGAGCCACGAAAGCAATGTCAACGCCTGTGAAATGAGTCGCCTAAGACAAACTCTGAACATCATATTATAGGAAAAAGAGACGGGGAGAGAGAAGAGAATATCTTAGAACACGTTGGCATAACTGCCTCCTTCATAGATCAACAACGCTTTAAAATATTGGTTTGGGCATCTGTCATGGCAATCACCAGACATCATAACCGCGAGAGCCTACAACCGGAAATCAGACGGAGACAGAAGTAGGGCCAGACCCAGAAAACAATGGATACAGGAGGTCAGGAAAATATTAGTCAGTGTAACCATGCTACAGGAAATATAACAAACACGAGAAAGAGATTTGCCTCTATCCTCGACACCGCAAGATAAGAGAAGCCAGAAAAAGTAAAAGAAAGTAAATTAATACGTTTCCTGTTGGACAACTTCTCAGTCTTCAACATGACCTAATCTGCATTTAGAGGGGTGATGAGAAAATACACCATAAATTGAAAACAAACAAACAAACAAACAAACAAACGAGCACAGAGCAAACGAACAAACAACCCCCACCCAACCCCCGCCCTCAATAACAAGAATACCACATACACAAACACACTCACTTACACACGCACACACACACACGCACACACACACACACATACACAAACACACTCACTTACACACGCACACACACACACACACACACACA
>NW_004797804.1:143766-145869 GCF_000002075.1 Aplysia californica
CTTCTTCTTCTTCTTCTTCTTCTTCTTCTTCTTCTTCTTCTTCTTCTTCTTCTATCTGAAACAGATATGGGTGTTCTTGGTTAGCCGTTCGTTTTTCTGCTCGGATGATCTTAACAAATTTACCTTGTCTTTGTCAATCATTTGTTTGTTCAAGTTCCCGAAGTAAGTTATTATATATTTTCCTCTGCCTCCTTTTCCGTACATTTATCCAGGGAGAAAGCAAGACGTTCAAGGACTTCATGTCGATTTAAGTATCCTTGGATATGAAATTTGACTCTTCCAAATGACTTTTACTGGTGTCTGCCCACCCCCTTTCCCACCATACCTTTGCTCACAGGTCCACGGTAACTACTTCCAATCCAACAGTATCAGTGACTTATGTACCACACCTCTGTACCGAGTGGCTGCGGTTTCAGGATACGGTTCCAGATGGTTCAGCCCATCAGTTAGAACTCCAGGTTGGTTAGTTTTTCTCAGGGGAAAGGCACAATGCACAATTTATACAACATTATGGAAAATGGACTCTATCTGCATCTTAGAATCGAAACGGATGGGTTCGGAAAAAGTCGCCTGTCCGGGCACACTATATCAAAAAGACCCCTGTTCCATCAAACTGGACCTGGAAGTCTATACAGTGGAAACCAAAAATAACAAGCCAGGAAATAACAGAGATCCGGTAATAACAGGGATTTTTTAATTCGCCGTTTTTTCCTACTCTTTGTCTCTATTAAAATTTATCGGCAATAACAGGGCCTCATCGGAGCCCAGTCGGTTATAGCAGGGATAAATGCTCGTTAACAATGTGTAAAAAGTAAGAGAGAGAGAGAGAGAGAGAGAGAGAGAGAGAGAGAGAGAGAGAGAGAGAGAGTCCTGAAAATCCGGTGGCGCTGTCTTTGAAAAAGTGCGGACTTTTCGAACAGAGTTACTCTACTTGTGTGAAAAACAATAAAAGCGAAACTAACAAACTGTCCTATTCCTGTTCTTCAACTGGAGAAACAAAAGATAGCTTCTAAACAAAGGCCATCTCCACACCTTTTCTTTTTTGGCTGAGTTAACTATCTTGTTATGTACGATCTTTGGCGATACTAAATATGTGAGGCAGCTTGGTGGAATCAGGCTCTCGTCAAAATAATCAAAGTGAAGAAACTTGCATTTTTCCGCAGATTTGTGAATTTTTATTAAATTTTTGTTTTTTGGCTCAACACCTTTCATGCCCATTAAAGAACTCATTTTTGTGTGAATTTTTCTGAAAAGCGTTGAATAAAGGCACAACAATGTAAATTTTCAGTTACCACGGACTCTTAAGCTAAGGAAATAACTATTCTTTGCGGCCATTTTCTCCCTAATTTTACCTCTGAAAACAGGTGATCCCCACCTCCTATTTTCGCAAATATCTCGACCTGTGTTCAAGATAAATGGATATTTGTTTCATCCCAATAAAAACAAATGAATAAGCTTTAAGATGATACCAATGACTCTACATGCCTAAAAATTGACGAGAGCCTGATTCCACCACGCTGCCTCACATATGTAAAGGTCACATGGTGACACGTTGTTGTCACTATCCAATTTTGGATTAGTTAACCCCTCCCCCCCCCCCCCCCCAAAAAAACACGCCAACTTCTGAGGACTGCTCCCTCCGGAAAAGAAGTCTCTAAGTCTAAGTACGAGAGCGATTTCTTGTCTTTTGAAGTACGGAGCACCACATTTTATCGATTCTTTTAGATCTAAAAATACACGAAAAGCGATTGAGTTAAAAATCGATTTTCCCCACCCAAACATCGTGTTTTGAAAACTTGTGACATGCTTAAAACATAGCATTTCATTAACAAAAGTAACTCAGTTATTTCAAACACAAAACTGGTATCTCTTAACATTTTGCCTATTTTCCAATAAAATGTCTTGGTGACTCAAAAAAAAAGAAGGAAAAACAAAAAGAAAAGAAATAGAAAAATAAAGAAAAATTCAAGCTCAGACTGCCTACGGGTGTGATCTTAGCACATCGTTTAACATCATTCTTTGTCACATATTTTATTTATTTATTTATTTATCTTCTTCTTCTTCTTCTTCTTCTTCTTCTTCTTCTTCTTCTTCTTCTTCTTC
>NW_004797804.1:147838-152802 GCF_000002075.1 Aplysia californica
CATCATCATCATCATCATCATCATCATCATCATCATCATCATCATCATCATCAACAACAACAACAACAACAACAACGACAACAACAACAAAAGACTGCTTATGATGGTAAATACTAACTACTTTTTATTCTATAGGCTGGTCATCCTCGGACATTGAGGTAGTTCACAACGTGACCAGTGACTACAAATGCAACAGAGTGATGGATCCTGTCTATGTGTTCATCGTCAGCATCATCCTGCGTCCAGGAAATTCTTCGGTACGCTTTCACTTTTATTTGAGGGGCATTGCGGTGAAGTCACCCGTGCGTCAAAATTAATGAAATCAAAGAAACTGGTATTATCCCATCTGGTATGGCAGTTTTTATCGAATCTGTTTTTGGCTTACTACCATTTTCGGTCCATTTAAAACCATATTTCGGTGTGGAGTTTACTGAAAACCCTTGATTAAAAGCACCCCTTCATTTTCCATGGACTCCCAATCTTTGGATTTCACGGAACTTTGACGAAAGCAAGACAAGTGAACAAGTTTTAAGATGATACCAATAATTTCACATACCCCAACATTGATGAGCGCCGAATTTCTATCGTATTGCCACACACTTTTGTTCTTAATGTCAATGGCTGTCTCTAAACCGTGTATCGCCTAATTAGGTCAAAAACCTTTTTTTGAAAAAAAATTCTTTCTTATTATCGTCCAGAATTGCTCAAGTTTTGTTTTAGGTTTCCTTTCTACTCATTATGGCATCAGTAGTTGTAATTACAAATAATCTCTATCTCTATATATTATATCTCTGAAAGTTCATCACTTTGGCCGCCTAAAACTTCGGAACTACTTAACTTTCGAATTTGACAAAATAAATGTTGGTTCAGAATCATTTAAAGGGTGCACAGTTTCACTGAGGAGCCAGAAGTCACTGTGGTTTAATTTTAAGTTTTTCATTAGTTTTGTTTAGAGCTA
This sequence comes from Aplysia californica, assembly GCF_000002075.1. Classification (NCBI taxonomy): domain Eukaryota; kingdom Metazoa; phylum Mollusca; class Gastropoda; order Aplysiida; family Aplysiidae; genus Aplysia; species Aplysia californica. Next base: position 148,797 of record NW_004797804.1, read on the forward strand.
ATCTTGGGAAAGTCTGTCTTCTTTGACGCCATTGTAAACAAACGAGGTTTCCGTTCACTAGCCTTGCGCCCTGATTCCACACCTATGAACTTCTGGAGTGTACAACTACTATAGCGGAATAGAGAATCAATCTATACATCTATTATATTATATTTGGCAACTTTGAAACACATTGTCACTTTTCTCTCAAGATTTATTGCTCCATTCCAGTAGAGTATATAGTAAGCCAATGACTTTCAGTTGATGCTAATGCACCGATCATTCCTTTCATCAAAAGGGGGCCCAGCTAATAATAACATAGTTTGAGACAGCCAGAGGTTTTGGTCTAATTTGGTGGATACTTAGAGTCAGACACCGACGAATAAACATTTTATTACAAAAGCGCCAGAACTTGTTTTAGTAGTAAAAGTTTTAAGGCACTTGCAACACATGAGGTCCTATAAATATCGAAGATTAGAAGTGTTACAAGAGACTAACAAACATAAAAAGAAGGAGGAGAGAACAGGATGATAGATGTTTGATACGAAAGGAGCAAACCACACGAGAGCACCCACCAACCACATGCACCACATTTTGTTCCAGAATAATCGTTTAAACGCCAGATGTTACAAATAAATAAATAAATAAATAAACAAATAAATAAATAAATACATAAATATAGAAATAAAATGACCCCCCCCCTCCAAAACTCCAGTGGTAGATAATTATTATTGTTTTAAAAGTATATGAATTCCTTTTAAATTTCAATACTGTTTTAAAAAAGTGAAGCACAAAGTGATGTACGAAAATCTGGAAAATACTTTTAAAAAACCCAACAAATTGTGAAGTGCCCTTTTCAAAATTAATTTTCTTTTTTAATTTTATGAGTTTGGTATAATATGAGGTGAGTCAATGTGACGCAGCCTCATTTCGCCACACTGGAGGAGAAGACAATATCAAACAATAATAATAATGATAATAAAAATAGTCATAACAATAATAATAATGTGGGGCGTGAGACAGTCACTTTGTCCCATTCACTTTTTATTTGTTCACAGTCTCTCATTGTTAAGTTTCTTACGGCACACTTTCTCATTGTTAACTATCTCAGTTTGTTCACCTTTTAAATGTTCATAATCTCTCTGTCTTCACTTTGTGGGGCTCCTTCTTTCATATCAAACATCTATTGTCATGATCACTCCTCCTTCTTTTTTATGTTAGTTACTCTCTTGTAACATCTCTAATCCTCGGCACTTATTTATATGACCTAATTGTGTTGCAAGTGCCGTAAAACTTTTACTAAAACTAATAGTCAGTCTTCACTTTTTCATGTTTCACTTTCTCCCTTTGTCTTCCGTGGTCTCTCAGGAACAACTTCAGGACAACCTCAACAAACTGAAACGTCTGGCAGCGGAACGAGGCCGTAACCTGGAGCAGTCGAAGAGACTGCACGCCTACATGCGCGAAGCGGAGGAGTTCGAAGCTTGGATACAGGAACAGATGTTGACGGCCTCCTCAGAGGAGTACGGACAGGATTATGAGCATTTGGAGGTAACTTGCTTATCTGTGTCTGCTAATTATCACAGTTTTCTTTTGTCCTTCTAAAACTAAACTGAAAAAGAATAAGGTGGTCCCTTTTTTTCATTTCTGCCTTTTTAAACCATGACTTTTTAACCATCTCCATCTAGCGAGCACTTAATTTCTAGCAAATTGAGAAACAGATTCAGAAATGTTTTTGTACTTAGCTTAATTGGGTTGAATAAATGCTCTATGCCTCTTAAAAGAAACTAGTAATAAACTCAGTAAATGCTTCTTTCTGATTTGTGGGTGTTACCTTTTTAGAGTCAAGTTTTTGTATTTTATGTCTGTTTATGGGTCAGTAACGCATTCCATACCCCGTGAATAACCCCCAGGGCAGTTTTACTGACTGAAGTGTCTTCAGACCATTCCCATCCCAAAGGGGAGATATTAACATGTTTTTATGCACAGTAGAATTGTAAATGGCTGATTTATCAATGTTATACTCAAACTGTGCTGGAACAACATTGGGGGAACTGCTGCTTTTTCTTTCCTCATCCTTACCATCGTCATTTTTGCCTCTACCTTTTTTGTACACTTGTCACTCTCTTGTGAATTGCTAGTGGAAGCAGACTTTGTGCTGTTGAGGTGAGAGAGGTGAGCAGAGTAAGCCTGATTCCCTGTTTGGACTTCTCTGTTGACATCGGCCCCTTGGCGCTCATATGACCTTAGGCCTATGCAGTTGCGAGCGCCTAAAACCTTACTAAAACAAAAAACTATAACCATACCCTGAGACAAATTTTGCAGCTGGGTAAATGCATTCATTACAGAAACAGCCTCATCTGCTGACCAAGACAAACCACTATTTTACATCCAGATTACTTTTCTGTTTTGATGAGTCGGACAGGGAAATAGTTTTGTTTTTGAGCAGTCAAACTGGGAAATAGTTTTGTTTTTGATGAGTCAGACAGTGAAATGGCTGCCAAAGTGGATAGGCAACAGTGAGGAAAATAGTCTGGTAGTGAAAAGAGTTACAGAAAAAAATGTAATGTTCAATAAATACAGTTGTCGCTTCTGCATCTATTAACAGTAGTCGATTTTTACCTCTAACTGTGGGACATTCATACTTTTAAAATGTGATTGAGGATTCTCTCTTCTCTCTGTTTTGCCCTTTTTAACTCCCAGAGGAGCATAGGCCGTCAACAACATTTCTCCTGTGCATCCTTTTCTAGCTGTTTCCATGATGTCCCCGGCTTTTCCATTTCCGCTTGTACCGCTCGCCTCCGTGTCATCTTTTGTCTTCCTTTCTTACGTTTTTCTTCTGGATTCCACGTCACAGCTTGTCTGATGATGCTTGTCGGGGGGTTTCCTCAGGGTGTGCCCAATCCATTTCCATTTCTTCATCTGTATGTCTTCCTGTACTGGCCTTTGGCTTGTTCTTTCCCACTGTTGAGTATTTGTGACTCGATCGTACCACTTGATCCCCACTATCCTTCTTAGGCAGCCATTTATGAAGATTGAGGATTAATTGGTAAAATTTTTCTCTCTCCCAGATTTTACGCAGCAAGTTTGATGAGTTCAAGAGGAAAGTGGAGGCTGGCTCTGAGCGGTTTAATCGTTGTGAGAGACAGGCTAAGTACCTGATGGAGGACCGCGGCTCGCACACCGCAGAGGTGACCGCCAGACAGGAGAAAGTCAGGTGATGACCGTTTTGTATGTTTGTCATATGAGATAAGATGTGGGTGGTTGGCGGGTGCTCTGGTGTGGTTTGCTCCTTCTTTCCTATCAAACGTCTATCGTCCTGATCTCTCCTCCTTCTGTTTTATGTTTGTTACTCTCTTGTAACAACACTTCTTATCTTCGGCATCTATATGATCTTATTGTCTTGCAAGTGCTGTAAAACTTTTGCTAAAACTAAGTGAGAGGAGATATTATCGGACAAGATAGAATTAGATAAGATAAGGTAAGTTTAGACAGGGTAAGATAATGTATAATAAGATAAAACAAATATGATAGGATAAGATAACACAGGATCAGATATTATTATTATTGTATTATGAAATCAAATCAGATATGATGGGACAAGCTGTGATAAATTAAGATATAAGATTAGATAAAATATGTTAAGGTGAGATGAGACAAAATAAGATGAGTTATTAAGTTATGACTAGGTAAGACAAGATAAGATTAGATACGATAGGTAAATAATGGTCAAATAAAATATAGGGCCTTTAAGATATGGCAGGATAAGACAAAATCAGATAAGGTAAGGTAAGATAATGTTAAATGTGATAAGATACCTTATGATATGACAATAAGATGAGATAAAATATTTATTTAGTAGTCTTTACCTAGTTAGTATAGCAGCCATAATCAGGCCAACTATTCATAAGCGTCAACTTAATGCCATGTCTTATGCCCGTCCCCCACCTAACCCCCTCACTCAACAAACACTCCCCCCCAACCATACCCTCACACTCAACTCCCCCACCCCCCTCCCCTCACACTC
>NW_004797804.1:153774-155875 GCF_000002075.1 Aplysia californica
GGATGGCATCTGTTCTGCCTTTTCATTGTTTGTTTAATTTGCTTGATTGATCTGCACGTGTCATTTATTGGTCATTGTGCAAGTTAATGCTATCAAAATATATATCACCATTTTCCCACCTATTTGTAGGCCTACTTTGTTAGATAAATTGTGAGGCAGCGTGGTGGAATCAGGCTCTCGTCAAAATAATCAAAGTGAAGAAACTTGCATTTTTCCGCAGGTTTGTGAATTTTTATCAAATTTTTGTTTTATGGCTTAACACCTTTCATGCCCATTTAAGAACTCATTTCCGTGTGGATTTTTCTTAAAAATGTTGATTAAAGGCGCAAAAAATGAAAATTTTAAGTTACCACCGACTCTTAAGCTAAGGAAACAACTAATCTTTGGCGGCCATTTTCTCAGTTATTTTACCTCTGAAAACATGTGACCCCCCTCCTTCATTGGCAAACATTTCGACTTGTATTCAAGATAAATTCATATTTTTTTCATCCAAATAAAGACAGCTTTAAAATGATACCAATAACTCTACATGCCCAAAAATTGACGAGAGCCTGATTCCACCACGCTGCCTCACAATTGTTCTTTTTTTCTTCTGTTGTTGGAAGCTTGGCACCTTATGTGGAAAACTCTGGGTGGATAGAGGGCGTCATGAGTACGTCCTACTTCTTTTCTTTGCCTCTATTATTTCTGTTTGTATGTATTGGTGGCTGGAGGGTGTCACTGATTGGTCCAACTTCTTTTCTTTGGCTCTATTATTTTTGTCTGTCTGTCTGTCTGTCTGTCTGTCTGCCTGTCTGTCTGTCTGTCTGTCTGTCTGTCTGTCTGTCTTCATCCTTTCTCGAATTGACCATTAGTGTTTATAGATCAGATGTGCTTCATTTTCCTTAAAAAGAACAACAGAACACCACCCCTCCCTCTCCAAAAAAGAAAGTAAAAAAATATTTTGTTAAAAGGAAAGTGGGTGGTTAGCAGATGCTCTGGTGTGGTTTTCTCCTTCTTTCCTATCAAAGATCTTTCATCCTTATCTCTCCTCATTCTTTTTAGTGTACTTTACTCTCTTGTAACTCCTCTATTGTACGGCACTTATATGCCTTTTTGTGTTGCAAGTGCTGTAAAACTCGAACTAGAACTAAAAAATAGGAAAACTGAGAGCTGATTTTTGTGTTTTGCAGGAGAAAAACTCGAGTATTCCTGATGATCTGGGCAGGGACTACAACTCTACTCTGACTTTCCTGAAGAAACACGAAGCTTTTGAGAATGAGTTAGTGGCCTTGGAAGGACAGGTAAGAGTACAGCGAGGTGGAGATGATTTTGTTGATTGTGTTAATTGGTCACTTTTAAGGACAAGTCGGGGGTTTCCAGAAATCTTGATCTACAACAAAAGTGGGCATTGCCCTACTTATAGGAGAAGTTTGGTTTCATTGGTGTGTATATTTGTTTGGTTATAGAGAAAACTCTCCTTGTCTTTTAATGAAACTGAGGAAGGAGCAAAAACTTTACAATCGATTTTCTCAAAACAGCATTTTTTTGGGATAGCCCCCTTGTGCTTAAAAGCGACCATTTAGAGAAAGAGTTAGTGGCCTTGGAAGGGCAGATAAGAGTACAGCTAGATGCAGATGATTTTGTTGATTGTGTTAATTTAGATAGGAATGGGGGGGAAATGTTTAGCATTTATTTTGTGAGAGGTTGGAGGGCACTGCTGGTAAGTCCTACATCTTGTCTTTCCCTCGTTTGTTCATATCTGCTTTTTCTTTTTTGTTTTTTTCCTGAATTAAATGACTATGATTGTGTGGATGTGCTTTTTCCTTTTCTCAAACAAGCAAGAAGGGATTATAGGACTTTTTGTTTTGACTCCCACATACTTGGAAACGCTTGTGCGCACACACACATGCACACACACACACACACACGCATGACACACACACACACACACAAGTGCACACACAGACACACACACACACACACACTCACACACACACACACAAACACACACACATATACTTGCGCTCACCTTTACTCACGCCCTCCCACGCACACAGTCCCACTATCTAGTCATGTTGTCAACCTCAAAGAATCACTTTCAATGCCCCCCCCACCCCCT
>NW_004797804.1:156495-181893 GCF_000002075.1 Aplysia californica
CCCCCCATCCCCCAGCACGATACGTCATTCCCTTCTAACCCGTCCCACAAATATTTCCTTTTCCTCCTCCCTGACCCCTGACCCCCAGCCTCAAGAGTTGATAGGTGACTCAGCACGCACACACTCACAAACAAGCACAAAGATGCACACACCAACAAACACACACAATATAAAGTTGTAAACAACAAAAACAATATATGAATGTAATGAACTTTAACCTCCTCCCACCCACCACCACTTCCCTCATCCTTCAGCTCCAAAGTACCAGTGTCTGTGGTGTAGTAGTTAGACACTTTGACACTACATGCAGAAGATGTGAGTTCGATTCCCATGTGGGGAGGGTTTTTTGTATCGATTGTGTATATCTGTCTACTGGGATATTGCCCACCTCTCATCCCGCGGTTGGCCTTGACAGGCAGAGTTGAAGTAGCCTACCTCTTAACTCTTTATCTCCAAGGGGGGGTAAACCCACTACGCCCGGGCCCTTTTTGGTGCTAAATCTAAAAATGAGAAAAACACCATTAAATGGGTCATTAAATCGAAACTAGCAAACCTATTTAGATAGTTTTTCATCAAATGATTGAACTTCCAGTATAAGAGACCTGTTTTTGGCAATTGTCGAAAAGTAGTTTGATGTCGAAGTCGTCATTAAGGAATGTGCCCGAGCCGCTGTCAGCGGCTCACTGGCACAGTGGTTCCGACCGCGAGCCACTGGGAGTGGCTTGCCGGAGATAAAGAGTCAAATGATCTAAATTGTTTCAAAAGGGGCGTAAAACGATCACTGTTACATTCCAGCTCCAAGTGCTGATAGACGACTCGACCCGGCTCCAAGAGGCCTACCCGGGTGAGAACGCCGAGCAGATAGAGCAGCTCCAGGCGGCCGTAGTGGACGACTGGACAGAGCTACAGACCAAGGCTGACCACAGGAAGGCCTTGCTGCTGGCAGCTGCCGATCTGCACAAGTTCATGGCCAGTGTAAGTCACTCTTTAAGTCATTTTGAAGCCATTTTGAAGTATTTTTTAATAAGTCATTTTGAAGTCACTATTGAGTCGCTGTTAAGTCACTGAGGAGTTGTTATTTAATTGCTGACTTGTTAACCCTATCTGTACGCCGGGGGTCATTTTCTACCCCAGGAGTTGTATTCTTCACATTTTAGAATATTTCTAGTGCGAAGATCTTTTTGAAACTTTCAGTATTTTTCAAAAAGTCATTTTGACAGACTGCTTTGCAAAGTGTACAGATCGGATTAACGAGTAAATTTCCTCTTTCGAAAGTCCGGGCACAGAGTTCCCCATGTCGTTTGGATACAATAGTAAAACACGACGCACGGATAGGGTTAAGTCACTGTGATTTTAAGTAGCTGTGAAATGCTGTTAAATCACTAAAATGTCACTGTTATGCAGCTTTAAAGTCCCCTGCACTTTTTGTTTCTGTGACTTGTTCCTGGTGGATGGTTGGTTTATGTTACGGTTGTTATTATTTTTTAGTTCACTGCCTGTCTTGTTCTTTTTTTTAAAGCAGTAAATGATTGTTTTTAGGTCAATGTAGACCTACTTCTTATCACTCAATCCATTTACTCAAAAACTCCTGGGCATTGGGTCTGGTGTATGCTACTACAGTTTTATAAACAGTATCATGTGCTATAAACAACTCGTAAACAAAGTTCTGTTTTATATACCACATCTGTGGGTGGTTGGCAGGTTCTCTGGTGTGGTTTGCTCCTTCTTTCCCATCAAGCATCTTTCATCCGGATCTCCCCTCCTTCTGTTTTATGTTAGTTACTCTCTAGTAACACATCTAATTTTCGGCACTTATATGACCTCATCGTGTTGCAAGTGGCGTAAAACTCTTACTAAAACTAAATACCAGGTCTCATACACAGTATATTGTTGACCTTATACTGGGATTCTTAGACAATATGTTGTTTTCCATTCTAGGCCAGACTTCTGTTATACACGACGACAAGGAATGTGCTGTATACTACGATTCACAAACAATATGTTTCCAACTCATCTGGTCTCTGAACTTGCTTTTTACAATTAGATATGTGCTGTAGGCCCTATACAGGATACTAGCTCCATACTACAAGAAATATGATGTGTACCAACTACTATTAATATAACTCATTCATTGTTCACTCATAAACAATTCACTGTTTACTCTTCTAGGCCAGAGATCTGCTGGACTGGGCCAAAGAGACAGAAGCAGAGATGAAGATGGACCATAATGTGCGGGACGTGAACGGGGCGGACCTGCTTCGTCAGAGACACGAGGAGATCAGGTAAAGATTCTTATAAGACAACGATATTGTGGTCCACAGAGATACACAATAATTTGGGCACTCATGTTTCTGGTTCATTGAGAAACCAAATATAGGACAGTCATAATATTATGAATTTCGGTACACAATTATTGGACAATCATAGTATTAGGGTTTTTATGAGTGCAAAATGTTAGTGTATGACAATCATAGTATGAGGGTCCATATGGTTACACAATATTAGTAAAGGACAATCATATTGTTGTCTTTATGGACTATTATCCAAATTTATGACACAAGAATTACTTCTTTTCCCTTTTATTACAGTACTTTTTTTTTCTTCCAACAAAATGAAAGCATGTTTTCCCACAAACCAGTGTCTGAGGTCTTATGGTTAGGCTCTTAGTTGTTGCCTGCTGAAGATATGAGTTCCCTTCTCATGCAGGGAATTTATAAGTTTTATTTTGTACCTTGTGAAAATGACCATGTGACTGCTCACTGTAAGACTCCATAGTACGTCACTTTTCAGAATGGCATGAGGCAGAACAGGGAACTGCTGCTTTTTCTTTTCTAATCCTTACTTTTGTCATTTTTCCTCTACTTCTTTTGTATGTTTGTCACTCTCTTGTGACCCGGGGTGCCTTGATAGTCGAAGCAGACTTTGTGCTGTTGAAGCTAGAGAGGTGAGCAGAGTAAGGACTTCTTTGATGACATCCACCCCTTGGCGCTCAAATGACTTTATACAGTTGCGAGCGGCGTAAGACTTCTACTAAAACCATAGTAAAACACTAAGTAGTCAATATGTTTCCGAAAAATCAGAAGAGTCACCAATGTTTATTTTCATAATTCATTATATCCCCATCTTTTAAAAAACTCTCTCTCTCTCTCTCTCTCTCTCTCTCTCTCTCTCTCTCTCTCTCTCTCTCTCTCTCTCTCTCTCTCTCTCTCTCTCTCTCTCTCTCTCTCTCTCTCCAATAGCTGTCTGACTTGTTCCAGTTAAGGTCTTTGTTGTCGGACACAGAAAACGTTCATTTAAGACCCTAGTGGGGAGTTCTTTTTCTTAACACCTTGCAGTCACACCGACAGCAGTACAAAATACCTCATCTGGTCACCCAGCTAGGAGGGTGACTGCAGTGAACTTCTTGGGCCTGGCACAGAATGTGCCAGGTGACCGAAATATATCATTTTCACCGGTGCATTATTTTGTCAAGTGACACCAAGTGTTAAATCAAGTTTCTTTTTCTGTCTTCTGGTACGTTGTATCCCTCTCAGCCGAGGTTGGCCCTGACAGGCAATATTAAAACAGCCCGCCTCTTGACTGATTTCAAATGTGTTGAAGAGGGCATAAAACTGAAAAAATTATAATGAAAAATTAAAATTTTTATCCCTTTTCCCAGAGCCGAGATAGAAGCCCGCCAAGACACGTTTGACTCTGTGATTGGCACGGGAGACGCTCTGGTCAAGAATGACCACTACGCCAAGGACGAGGTAGTTGGATGTACTTTTTACTGTTCTTGTAGTTTGAATTAGAGAAAGTAGTAACCAGCAAATGGACGACAATTGAATAAATAGAAATGAATAATAAATAACATTTGTTTTACTGGCAAATATTCCTGCAGTTTTACTGGTAGGTAAATATGCTGTTTTCCTGTTGTCAAATAAATGTGTAGGCTCCATGGTGCTTCTGGCTGGTAAATATACAGTATTACAGGAAAATGTACAATATTAAGTGCTTATTTATATATTCAGCATTACATGTATACGTATTTAATGATAAATTTACAAATGCATCATCATCAAATGGTATTTCTATACTGTCAGAAGTTTTACGCCTTATTCTGTTTGACTTCAGTATTCTTTTCCAAAACAAGTCTCGGACGATTTTTTCCCCCCAACTCTTTAATGTTACTGTTGTAGAAATGTCCTCTGGCCTTTTCTGAGCTTTTTTGAAAGCCAGGTTTTAGGTCACTTGTTGCATTCTTGACTCCTATTAATCTTAACTGATTGTATTCATCCTTTCCCATCTCTCTCCTCTCCTCTCTCCCCCCCCCCCTTTTCCATACGGGTGGTTCGAGGATGCACTGGTGGTAGATCGTATGTCTTTTCTTTCAACTTTCAATCTGTTGTTTCTATCTTTCTTTCTTTCTCCCCCCCCCCCCCCCACCCCCCCTGACTAATTGACCTTTATTGAGTAGACATGTTTCTCTTTACTCGAAGTGGTTGGTTGGCGGGTGCTCTATTGTGGTTTGCTCCTTCTTTCCTATCAAACGTCTATCGTCCTTATCTCTCTTCCTTCTTTTTTGTGTTTGTTACTCCCTTGTAACACCTCTAACCTTCGGCACTTACATGACCTTTTTGTGTTGCAAGTGCCGTAAAATTCTTATTACTAAAACTAATCTTTACTCGAACAGAACAAACGTTATCTGCTCCAGTCCAAGACTTGGTTTGATAAGAAATACGAAAAGTTGACAGAAAGAAAATTTTCTACGTTGTGGTTTGGTCAGATTGTTGCCATGTGCTGTCGTAAGTGTGTGTTTCCGACTCCCCCTCGTCAGGTCAAGGCCAAGGTGGGCCAGGTGCAGCGAGCCCGTCAACAGCTACAGAACACCTGGCAGGAGAGGAAGGACCTGTACGACCAAGTCTACGACCTACACGTGTTTCTGCGTGACACAGAGCTTTTGAACCGCATCAGCTCTACACAGGAGGTGAGTGGGTGGTTGGCGGGTGCTCTGGTGCAGTCTGCTCCTTCTTTCCTATCAAACATCTTTCGTCCTTATTTCTCCTCCTTCTTTTCTTTATGAGATACTCTTTGTAAGTAGTACCTTTTTTCTTTGACTATTATAATATGATCTAATTGTGTTGCTTGCACCATAAAATTCATACAAAAAAGTGGGTAGTTGGCGGGTGCTCTGGTGTGGTTTGCTCCTTCATTCCTTTCAAATATCTATCGTCCTAATTTTTCCTTCTTTTTTGTGTTTGTTACTCTCTTGTTACACCTCTAATCTTCGGCACTTATATGACATTTTTGTGTTGCAAGTGCCATAAAATACTTACTAAAAGTTAACTTTCTTTGACTATTATATGACCTAATTGTGTTGCAAGTGCCGTAAAATTCGTACTAAAAAACCCATTCCACTTGTTTGTATTGCAGGCGTACCTCCAGAATCCCGACACAGGGGAGAGTGTGGAGCAGGTGGAGGGATTGCTCCGCAAACACGAGGCCTTCCAGAAGGTTCTGGAGAACCAGAACGAAAAGGTGTGAGGTCGTACGTCATAAGCTTTTAACATTATTTTTCATTATAGTTGTTCTGTTCCTATGTCTGGATGAATATAGTCTGTGTGTGTGTGTGTGTGTGCTTTAATATATATTGCTTGAGTCTAGACCTGCCTCCACCACAAGTCCAACAGCAGACTACCCGTGCCCACAATGATAGGACTAATCAGCCATCTCTGGACTCACAGTAACCGTCAACAGACCAATTTGTGAAGTCATGGTCATTTTCATATGCGAAAGACGAACAACAACACAATATTGCATAAGAAGAAAGGAAGTAGTAAGAAAGGTTTTGAAAAATGGGTATTCCAATGTAAAAGCGCATTGAGCTACTTTTTTGGAAATACGCTATATAAATGTTGTATATTATTATTATTATTATTATTATTAAGTGTGTGTGCTGTTTGTTTGTTTGTGCTATTTGCTGCTCCCCCCCCCCCCCCCCCACAAAACCCAAACCAATCAGGGGCTCATAGTGTCATTTGACCTGTTACGTGTCTCCATGACTAGCCACTAATGGGCAGTGGTAACGATGATAGTAGTTATGATTGTGATGATGATAATGACAATAAAATAAATTGTTATAGCAATGATATGGCAAAAGTGATAAAAATTATCTATTGCTTCTGCTACTCATATAGGTTAATAGTTGAAGCAAAATAATACGAATGATAATGTTTATGATAGTAATAATAATAATAATAATAATAATAACAACAATGATAATAATAATAATGATACAAAATAAAAACAATGATGATAGTAATAATACCATGAGGACAGTGATAAATTCTTGCTGTGGTGAGGGAAATTTCAAATTGATGATAGTAATAATACCATGAGGACAGTGATAAATTCTTGCTGTGGTGAGGGAAATTTCAAATTGATGATAGTAATAATACCATGAGGACAGTGATAAATTCTTGCTGTGGTGAGGGAAATTTCAAATTGATGATAGTAATAATACCATGAGGACAGTGATAAATTCTTGCTGTGGTGAGGGAAATTTCAAATTGATGATAGTAATAATACCATGAGGACAGTGATAAATTCTTGCTGTGGTGAGGGAAATTTCAAATTGATGATAGTAATAATACCATGAGGACAGTGATAAATTCTTGCTGTGGTGAGGGAAATTTCAAATGTAAACCTCCAGCATTCAGGCCTTTCTTCAACCAGTTTTCTCGAATGCCTGGACCTCTTCCGTCTGAGTGTGGCCCGGCCCCCTTAGACTCCTTGACAACCTTTTAGGCAGTTTTCTCGAATGTCTGGACCTCTTCCGTCTGAGTGTGGCCCGGCCCCCTTAGACTCCTTGACAACCTTTTAGGCAGTTTTCTCGAATGCCTGGACCTCTTCCGTCTGAGTGTGGCCCGGCCCCCCCGTAGACTCCTTGACAACCTTTTAGGCAGTTTTCTCGAATGCCTGGACCTCTTCCGTCTGAGTGTGGCCCCCTTAGACTCCTTGACATCCTTTTTGGCAGTTTTCTCGAATGCCTGGACCTCTTCCATCTGAGTGTGGCCCGGCCCCCTTAGACTCCTTGACATCCTTTTTGGCAGTTTTCTCGAATGCCTGGACCTCTTCCATCTGAGTGTGGCCCGGCCCCCTTAGACTCCTTGACAACCTTTTTGGCAGTTTTCTCGAATGCCTGGACCTCTTCCATCTGAGTGTGGCCCGGCCCCCCCGTAGACTCCTTGACAACCTTTTAGGCAGTTTTCTCGAATGCCTGGACCTCTTCCGTCTGAGTGTGGCCCCCTTAGACTCCTTGACATCCTTTTTGGCAGTTTTCTCGAATGCCTGGACCTCTTCCATCTGAGTGTGGCCCGGCCCCCTTAGACTCCTTGACATCCTTTTTGGCAGTTTTCTCGAATGCCTGGACCTCTTCCATCTGAGTGTGGCCCGGCCCCCTTAGACTCCTTGACATCCTTTTTGGCAGTTTTCTCGAATGCCTGGACCTCTTCCATCTGAGTGTGGCCCGGCCCCCTTAGACTCCTTGACATCCTTTTAGGCAGTTTTCTCGAATGCCTGGACCTCTTCCATCTGAGTGTGGCCCGGCCCCCGTAGACTCCTTGACATCCTTTTTGGCAGTTTTCTCGAATGCCTGGACCTCTTCCGTCTGAGTGTGGCCCCCTTAGACTCCTTGACATCCTTTTAGGCAGTTTTCTCGAATGCCTGGACCTCTTCCGTCTGAGTGTGGCCCGGCCCCCTTAGACTCCTTGACATCCTTTTTGGCAGTTTTCTCGAATGCCTGGACCTCTTCCATCTGAGTGTGGCCCGGCCCCCTTAGACTCCTTGACATCCTTTTTGGCAGTTTTCTCGAATGCCTGGACCTCTTCCGTCTGAGTGTGGCCCGGCCCCCCCCGTAGACTCCTTGACATCCTTTTTGGCATCATGTTACTAACTCCAGCGTTTCTCCAATTATCTCTCAATGAAACTCCCCCTAGAATATAAGATTACCTGTATTACCTGTCCTGGGTAACAACGTCATTGCACTCCGGACAGGTCCATAAGTGCTCAGTTCCCCCCAGCATAAAAGCCCGCAAGGTGTCCATACTGATTGTTCCGGTGGCTGTCTGATTATGGCGACGTCTTTCCTTTCCAGATAATCGTTCCTTTCTTCCTTCTCCCCTCTCTATCCCCATTTCCCACATCCTAATGATTGCGTGGTGTTCTGCTGTCTCCCTGTCTTCTTCATCCCGCAACTTTTTCTCCAGGGTCTTCAACACTTCTCCTTTGTCAAATTCGGAGTGAATGGATGAACTCACCATCAACCACGGCACTGCCTGCCAGCCTATCAGCCTCCTCATTGCCCTTCACTCCAGAGTGCCCAGGACAGAATATCCATGTGATGGCTCTAAGGGATGAGTGTTGTATTGGGTTCATCCATTCACTCCGAAGAAGCCCTTTCTCAACCCTTCTTGCGAAGGGTTGAATATTAGATCAGTGCCAGGTAGTTAGCGCAGAAACACTTCCTTGAAGCAGGTTCTTCCTCTGAAGATCTCTTGCTGTTGTCCAGTTGCCCCACAAGTTTTCTCCCCCAATTTATGAGTACATTATTTATTTCATAATCTCTCCCCCCCCAAAAAAAAACAACCCAAACAACAACAGCTGACTGGAATCACAGAGCACGGTCAACAACTAGTGGACAGTCAACATTTCGAGGCTCCCAACGTCAAAAGGACAGTAGCGGAGGTCACCTCAAGGTCAGTCAGTGATGATGATGTGTGTCTGTTTTTATTTCTGCATTACAAGTACAATTTTTTTTTAAATAGTCATGATATATGTAGAGAAATGTTTGGGTTAAACAAAAAAAAAGAAAATATGGGATTTTTTCTGTTTCTGTGACATGGGCAGTATTTTGTTTCATTTTGCGTGTTTTATTTCTTGAGTTTTTTTATTCTCCAAAATTTTGTGATATGGCCATGATTTAATAAATTGTTTAGAAATTTGAACATTTGTACTCTGTCCATAAAATTAGTTTAGTCAAAAAATTGTATTTTAATGTTTGAGTCTCCCACTACTTTTTATATAGTGTGTAGGTTTTGTTTCATCTTCATGCTCTATTTCAGCATTTGTTATCTACCTTTGTGAGTTGTTGGAGGGGGCCTGTGGTACGTCCTACTTCTTTCTTTCCCCATTTTGTCTGTCCATCTTGTCTCTTTTCCTGCACAAAATGTTGATTGTCTTTTGTGTCAATCCATTTCTCTTTACTCAATCATCAATTGTAGTTTTTTTTTTACTTCAAAAATAAAATCACCCTGCGCTTTCAATTTGCTTCTCGTTACTCAACCAAGATTTTTTTTTTCTCCAGACGTAAAAACATCCAGACACTGTCTGCTCAGAAACATGGCAACCTGTCGGACTCTCTGCTGTATCAGCAGTACTGTCGAGACGAGAACGAGGTGAGACTATCATCATCATCATCGCACTGGTTGAATGAGTCACCAAGACTTTGTCTCATTAGGACTGCGTCTCTCGTCTTATGAAAAGAGACCGTGTCTTTATGTACGGTACAAAGACGCTGATCTCCCAAATACAAACTTCCAGCATGTGGGTGGTTGGCGGGTGCTCTGGTGTGGTTTGCTTCTTCTTTCCTATAAAACATCTATCGTCCTTATCTCCCTTTCTTCTGTTTTATATTTGTTACTCTCTTGTAACACCTCTTATCTTTTGGCGCTCATATGACCTTATGCAGTTGCGAGCGCCGTAAAACCTCTACTAAAAAAACCAACACTCAGAAATCCAGATTTCTTAAATTTTGTCGTACTCATTTTTTACTGTATATAAAAACAGACTTGATACAAAATGTATTAGACAGTATGATCTATAAATTTCGAGTCTCCGTGCACATGATTCCGTGTGTGTGTGTGTGTGTGTGTGTGCGTGCGTGCGTGTGTGCTTGCATGCTTGCGTGCGTGTATGCATATGTGTGGGTGGCATCTCTGAAATAAATGCTTTGAGCCACTCATAGTAAGTCCTACTTCATTATTTACCCTGTTGTTTCTGTCTGTCTGTCTTTCTTTCTGTAGGGGGTGGCTTGAGGATGCTCCTGGTAATTCTTACCTTTTTTTCTTTCCCTCTGTTATTTTTGTCTGCCTGTCTGGATTTTTCTATCAGCACTTAACGAAAGTCTTAGTTTTGTCTGCCTGTCTGGATTTTTCTATCAGCACTTAACGAAAGTCTTAGTTTTGTCTGCCTGTCTGGATTTTTCTATCAGCACTTAACGAAAGTCTTAGTTTTGTCTGCCTGTCTGGATTTTTCTATCAGTACTTAACGAAAGTCTTAGTTTTGTCTGCCTGTCCGGATTTTTCTATCAGCACTTAACGAAAGTCTTAGTTTTGTCTGCCTGTCTGGATTTTTCTATCAGTACTTAACGAAAGTCTTAGTTTTGTCTGCCTGTCCGGATTTTTCTATCAGCACTTAACGAAAGTCTTAGTTTTGTCTGCCTGTCTGGATTTTTCTATCAGCACTTAAAGAAAGTCCTAGTTTTGTCTGCCTGTCTGGATTTTTCTATCAGCACTTAACGAAAGTCTTAGTTTTGTCTGCCTGTCTGGATTTTTCTATCAGCACTTAACGAAAGTCTTAGTTTTGTCTGCCTGTCTGGATTTTTCTATCAGCACTTAACGAAAGTCTTAGTTTTGTCTGCCTGTCTGGATTTTTCTATCAGCACTTAACGAAAGTCTTAGTTTTGTCTGCCTGTCTGGATTTTTCTATCAGCACTTAACGAAAGTCTTAGTTTTGTCTGCCTGTCTGGATTTTTCTATCAGCACTTAACGAAAGTCTTAGTTTTGTCTGCCTGTCTGGATTTTTCCATCAGCACTTAACGAAAGTCTTAGTTTTGTCTGCCTGTCTGGATTTTTCCATCAGCACTTAACGAAAGTCTTAGTTTTGTCTGCCTGTCTGGATTTTTCCATCAGCACTTAACGAAAGTCTTAGTTAAGTCTGCCTGTCTGGATTTTTCCATCAACACTTAACGAAAGTCTTAGTTTTATCTACCTGTCTGGATTTTTCTATCAGCACTTAACGAAAGTCTTAGTTTTATCTACCTGTCTGGATTTTTCCATCAGCACTTAATGAAAGTCTTAGTTTTATCTACCTGTCTGGATTTTTCTATCAGCACTTAATGAAAGTCTTAGTTTTATCTACCTGTCTGGATTTTTCTATCAGCCCTTGATTAAAGTCATTGCATTTTTGTGCTGCTCTTTATTCAAACAAACTAAGCAACTGGTCTTTCCCAGTTCGAAATGATCATTGTTGCATTAATGCATATATTTTCTCAGGCTCAAAACTTTAGTCTGTTTGCTTTTCTTTACTTTACACAAAAGCTAAACTAATGTGATCATGTTTTTTTTCTTTTATGTCTATGAGAGTAGACATTGTCTCAGTGAGACTATACTCCCCGGGGCGGTGCCACTGACTGAGGTGTCTTTAGGTCATTCCCAAAGGGGGGACATTAACATATTCTTATGCACAGTAGAATTGTGAATGGGCTGATTCATCAGTGTCATGCTCATAACTGTGCCTGAACTGCATACGGGGAGCTGCTGTTTTTTCTTTCCTAATCCTTTCTGTCGTCATTTTCCTCTACATCTTTTGTATGTTTGTCACTCTTGTGACCCACTATTTCCGATATGCCTGGATAGTTGTAGCAGACCTTGTGCTGTTGAAGTTACAGAGGTGAGCAGAGTAATCCTGATTCCCTGTATGGACTTCTCTGTTGACATCCACCCCTTGGCGCTCATATGACTTTAAGCAGTTGCGAGTGCCATAAAAACTCTACTAAAACTAAACTAAACTAAACTCAGTGAGACTGTGGGTGGTTGGATATCTGATTGCGCTGCTGGTCAGTCTACTTCTTTTCTTTCTCTTTGATGTTTTTGTCTGTTAATTGTTGCCACGTGGGTGGTTGGCGGGTGCTCTGGTGTGGTTTTCTTCTTCTTTCCTATCAAACATCTATCGTCCTTATCTCCCCTTCTTCTTTTTATGTTTGTTACTCTCTTGTAACACCTCTAATCTTCTGGCGCTCTTATGACCTTATGAGGTTGCGAGCGCCGTAAAACCTCTACTAAAACTAATTGTTGCCACCCACTGGTAGGTCTTACTTCATTTCTTTCCCTCTGTTGCTTTTGTCGACCTATTATGCTTTTCCCGCTCAGAGAATGATGCATGGGTGGTTGGCGGGTGCTCTGGTATGGTTTGCTGCTTCTTCTTATCTATCAAAAATCTATCGTCTTTATCTACCCTCCTTCTTTTTTGTATTTGTTACTTACTTGTAACACCTCTAATCTTCGGCTCTTATATGACCTTATTGTGTTTGTTACTCACTTGTAACACCTCTAATCTTCGGCTCTTATATGACCTTATTGTGTTTGTTACTTACTTGTAACACCTCTAATCTTCGGCTCTTATATGACCTTATTGTGTTGCAAGGGCCCTAATACTCTTACTAAAAAAAAAAGAATGATGCATTCTTTTGATGTGCTCCTCTTTACATGAAACTTAGCCTGACTTTCTCCTCTTTCCACAAAAACTCAACCGATATGGACATGTTTTATCTCCTGTCCGTGCATGTAGACTGAGAGCTGGATTGACGACAAGTTGAAAGTTGCCTACGAGGACGACTTCAAGGACGTGACCGATCTCTACGACAAGATGAAGAAACTGCAGAAGCACCAGGCCTTCCACGGGGAGATTGTGGCCAACACTGACCGCATCAACAGCATCAAACAGGTGGGTCAAAGGTCATCGCGGGTCAAAGGTCATGGCGAGTCTAAGGTCATGGTGGGTCAAAGGCCATGACGTGCCAAAGGTCATGGTGGGTCAAGGGTCATGTTGGGTCAAAGGTCATGATGGGTCAAATGGCAGTGGTGAGTTAAAGGTCATGGTGGGGGCAAAGGTTGTAGTGGTGAATCAAAAGTTGCAGTGAGTCTACTGTTGCTATAACTCGACCACCGTCTGTGCTGTAGTTGTCAGGATTTTTGAAGTTTCCTGCAAGAGACATCATGAGTTTGATTCCAACCGACACCTGTGCTGTAATGGTTAAAAATTGTTCACATTTCGTGCAGGGCACTATAAAGTTCAATCCTAGTGGAGGGAAAGGTATTTTACTGTCTGCTCCCTTTTGCTGGGAGGAATAGATAACTAAAGATTACAGCTGTAGAAATGATAAGTTTTTTAAGGGATATTATATTGTGGCTTCAGAATTATTTTGTTCAAAGTGTACTTAAGTAAAGAGGGGCTTTGGACAAAATAGTTCTGAGGCGACGGTATGTTGAGTTATCTATTTTGCATTGATGACCTACAAAATATTGAACTTATAATATAGTGTTCGTGGAATACAAAATATTCAATTATCTTAATTGTGTCCATCTGATATGAAGTATCAGAGGCCCCTGGATCTGGAATGCTTTACCAAGTACTTTAAGAGAGATGAAATCTTTTGATTCCTTCAAATGTCAGCTGAAGTCGTTTCTGTTTTTAAATTAATAAGATGAATATTTGGAGTGATTTTCTTGTAGTCAAAACACAACGTTTTATGTTACTGTTGTACGTTGTACTGTATTGTAAAGCGCTCAGAGCCTGTGTACTTTAATCGGGGTTGAACGCTATATAAATGTCATTTATTATTATTATTATTAAGTAAACTGAGTCAATCAGATGTGTGTATATATATACATAATGCACGATCTTTTACAATAATGATTGTGATTTGTGGCAGGTCGGGGAGCTCTTGATCCAGAAGAGACACCGGGCCAAGGGGGAGATACAGCAGAGCCTCCAGCGATTGACAGGGAAGTGGGAGGAGCTACTCCGTGCCTCAGCCAATCGCGGCAAAGGTCTGGAAGAGGCCAAAGATATCCTTGAGTTTATGGAGCAAGTGGACAAAGTGTTGGTGTGGATCAGAGAGAAGGTGAGTGATGATGGGGATGATGATGATGATTATGATGATGATGATGATTATGATGATGATGATGATGATGATGATGATGATGATGATGATGATGATGATGATGATGATGATGATGATGGTGGTGGTGGTGAGTATGAGTTTGAGGGAGATGATGATGAGGGTGATAGTGGTGGTGGGGAAAATGGTGGTAGTGATGGTAGTGATGATGGTAATAATGATGGTGCTGATAATGATGATGACAATGATGTTGAGGATAATGACAATGAGAATGAAGAGAAGTAGTTCTGGTAAATATTTTGTTTTGTGGATTTTGTTGAGGACTTCTTCTTGTTCACTTAACTCTTTTGTGGAAGATTACTATATTTGTTTTTTGGATAACCGAGGTCAAGACGACCGGCTAAGTAGGGTTTGTTGATTGGTTGATGTATGCGTGTGACCTTGGGCGAGTGTGTTGAATGGCATGCGTACGTGTGTGACCTAAGACATCTTGTAAGTGTGACCTCGAGGGAGTGTGCTGATAGGCTCATATTATGTGTGACCTTGGAGGACATGCGAGTATGCTGATTGGCTCATAATTTTATGTGTGACTTTGGACGGAATGCGAGAATGCTGATTGGCTCATAATTGTATGTGTGACTTTGGACGACATGGGAGAATGCTGATTGGCTCTTTTTTTTACCCTCCCTCTGTTGCAGGAGACACTGGTCCAGCAGAATGACCTTGGCAAAGACTACGAGCACTGCCTGGAGCTGAGGAAAAAGGCCAACGACCTGGAGTCTGCGGTGAGACTTCCCAGCCGGGGATGCTGGCTTTTTATTTTCTGCTTATTGTTGTATGTTTTAGCTAACATCTCAACTGCACTGATATAATTGTTTTGTTTGTATTGTTCTAGCTCAAAGCACGTTTTTCTTATAAAAGAATTTGCTTTGTTATTAGCAAAAACATGTTCTGACACCAAGTAAAAAGCGCCAGTTCTTTCCAAGCCCCCCCCCCCCCCCCCCGAAAAAAAAAGTTTCCCAGTAAGGAAAACAAAATGTTATGTCTCCAAGAAAAAACTTGTTCTCTCACAAAGGAAACACATATTTTTTGACTAAACCAGAACCTGTTCTGGCACATGACAGAAACACGTTTTCACTCTAAGCAATATCAGAATGTGGCCGCCTGAAAGCAAGGGGCCCTACGAAGTAGGAAAAATGCTCTCATATGTAAAAATCAGTTGCACTGCAGGCTGCAGTACCAGCAGTCGCCTATCCCTGAGACTTTGCAAGAGAACACAAAGAAGAAGACTCAATGCAAAAACATTGTTTTCAGACTGTGAAAAATACTTAGTCTGGCCCAAAACTGGTATCTGAGGTTTAAGAATTAACACTTTGCCCCCACTAGACGCCGATCGGCGACAGTAAGAAGCTGTCCCTTTTCCCCCACGGGACGCCGATCAGCAACGGTGTGATATAGCGTGTACCGCACCTGTATTGTGGTACGTCGGAATAAGTGTTGTGCGTGCTGGGTAGGTGGAAAGTGTTAAGGCTCTTTCCTGTTGCATGCTGGAGACCTGAGGTCGATTCCCAAGTGAGGAACGGATAAGTTTCTTGACCATAACACGTGAAAGACGACGCCCAGTTTCTCAGACGTGGAAGTCTGTTTTATAGAGTGTCTCTGTTTGTGTGTTGTACCTAACTCAGCCTGGGTTCCTGGCCCTGACAGACAGGGTAAATGTGGCTTGTCTCCTAATACTTCTAATCTTTGTAGGCCGATGTTTAAAACGTCCATCTTCAGTCTTTTTTCCTTTCACAAAAGAGTGTCATGTTCCAACTTCGACATGACCATAGCTGGGCATTTTACAAACATTCAAAAAGTTGGAGGGCGCCAGTGCTACATCTTAGCATCTATTCTTTCCCTCTGTTGCTTCTGTCTGTCTGTTTTTCTCGTCCCTTTCACGAAAAGACTGTTATTGTGTCAGTCGCTTCTTTTTACTCAAACAAACCACAACCCCCCCCAAAAAAGAAGGTTGCCATGATGACCGTTCTAACTTGATTTTTCCTCTGTGGTTTTTTTATTGGTGTATATTGTGTCGGTGGGGGCGTATAAAACATCTAATCTGCAATTACTTAATTTAACCTGTTGCTGTGATTTCAAGGTGTCCAGTGACCCCCGACACAACAGTCCCCTGGTGAGTGATGCTGTGTGGAGAAAATTAAAACAGTAGAAAGGTCAAAGGTCGCACTAGGGACGGAGACCATCAATAAGGCTCCGTTTCTGCCGGTGATGAGGCCTTGACCTACTTTGTACATTGCACACCCAAGCTGCTCTTCCTTTCCCCTGTTTATTTCAATGCTTCAGTTGACCTTTGACCTACCCCAGTTGACCTTTGACATACCTCAGTTGACCTTTGGCATACTTCACTTGACCTTTGACATACTTCAATTGACTTTTGACATACTTCAGTTGACCTTTGACGTACTTCAGTTGACCATTGACTCCACAGTCACGTTTTTTTTTTTTTGGTCTTCTCATTATGCTATTTCAGATACTGTGTGTGGTCGTTTTGTTTTGTTTTCTGATCTACTTTATCATTTGAGTATCTCTCTCACCATAATTCTTGTGCTATATTTTAAAAATATTTTTTGTTAGTGTGAATAGAAATAACAAGCGTCTTATGGTACACTTATCATAATAGTTCAGGTGAGACTTCAAGAACATTCCAAGAACCCATTGAATACTCATTTTTTTAAAAGATTTCATTCAAAATTTGATTAAAAATACAAATTATAGCTCATGGAATACTAATTTTTTTTAAAGATTTCATTCAAAATTTGATTAAAAATACAAATTATAGCTCATTGAATACTCATTTTTTTAAAAGATTTCATTCAAAATTTGATTAAAAATACAAATTATAGCTCATTGAATACTCATTTTTTAAAAAGATTTCATTCAAAATTTGATTAAAAATACAAATTATAGCTCATTGAATACTCATTTTTAAAAAGATTTAATTCAAAATTTGATTAAAAATACAAGTTATAGCTAATTGAATACTCATTTAAAAAAAGATTTAATTCAAAATACAAATTATAGCTCATTTAAAAACATATTTTAAGAATAAACAAAAACTCTGTAAGATGCTTTTAAAATGCCTAGTTTAAAAACTCATGAACCTGAGAGCTTTAATTGATAATACCTTTACTTTTAAATACAAAGATTTTTGGATGTCTCTTTAAAAAATAAATTAAAGTCCTGGAATTTTATTTTCCCATTTTTCCCTGATCTTATTTTCTCTATGATCCTTCTTTATTCCTGCAGATCTCTATAACTTATTGTAGATTTTCTTCAGCATCTTTATTTTTTGGTCGGGATTCAGTGGCTGGAAAAAAACAACTACCGTAGTAAAGTTCCCCAATATTGTTGGTCCTGGGAAGATCTAATTTTTTCCCCTGTTTTTGTGTGGTTTTTTTGTTTTGTTTCGTTTTGTTTCGGTTTATTTCTTGACTGTGTGGTAGTTCTGTAGAGATACTAAAACTGATTACCACACTTTACAATGTGAACTAATGTCTGTGGTGTGATGATCAGGGTCTTAGCTGTTACACACGAAAGACGTTGGTTCAGTTTCCAAGTTGGGAATTTTTCTTAAATTGGGAGGTTTGCGAGTGCTCAGGTGTGGTTCGCTCCTTCTTTCCTATCAAACATCTATCATCCTTTTCTACCCTCCTTCTTTTTTGTGTTTGTTACTCTCTTGTAACGCCTCTAATATTCGGCACTTATATGACCTTATTGTGTTGCAAGTGCTGTAAAACTCGCACTAAAACTAAAGAGATATTGATGTATGGTACTGTGGGAGTAGACCCCCTAGTAGCAGTTACAGCTGATACTGGAAGTGTCTTTGTATGTGCTATGATGTAATTTAAGGTGGATTGCAAACTTAAAAAAACAAAACAATTAAAGATAATGTCTATAAATATTTACGAGACAGAAAAGGTGCCTTAAGGTAGACTAATCTTATCCTCACAGAGGTGAATTTTTCTCGTAGCGATGTAATTCAAAGTAGCTAAAATTGTTCTCCGTATACAATAATGGCATTCTCTGCTCTGGTTCATAGGATACTCGATACGGTTTCCATGTTCGCCTCACCCTCTCCCCCCTCCCCGTGGCCCCTGAAAAAAAGGACCCCTTCCACCATCTCCCCATATTTAGCCCCCCCCCCCCTTCAACCTTTCGCCACCCTAAATCACCACGGCCACCTCTTTTCCATCTGAGCACACACATTCTCCCCTCTTTTGCACAAATTGCTCAACTTTGTGAATTGTGTCTTGTTTATTCATCAGAGTTTGAAATGTTTCAATTATGTTTTAAGTTTGTTATTTCATTGAGAATAAGTTATTTTTAGATAGGTAATTTCCTACTCTTACTTTTCAGGATTTATTGTTTTGACGTTCAAATCTGAAATCAGAGCAATTAAAAAAAATTTTTTTTGATGTCAAGAACAAGTCAGAGAAACAATTTATTTCTCTTGCTTTTCTTATAAGTTTTGTCATGTGTAGGACAGGAATTCAAACATGTTTTTTTTGGGTAAAAATAATGTCTATAAATAAGTACTAACCGAAATAAGGTGGAGTAAGGTAGACTTATTTCATGTCCACATATGTGTATTTTTTTTATAGAGCTGAAATTGAAGAGCAGTTTTCCAAAACTCTGTAAGTCAATTTTGACAAGCGCCTGGTTTCACCACGATGCCACACTCGTACATTGTCTGAAACAGCCATATCCACTGCTCACAGCCGAAAGTTCCCTATCCGGGACTCTAGCATTAAAAAATCTAAATCATTATAATATACTCATGTGCACATAATAATAATTATTATAAACGTGTGAGGCATCGTGGTGAAATCAGACGCTTGTCAAAGTTGACTGACAGAGTTTTGGAAAACCAAGCTTCAATTGTTCACAGTATGCAAAATTTGCATTCTGTCAACTGACAGAGACTTGGGATCCTCATCTGGCTTCAAGTCATTCCCGCCCTCCTCCCCAAAGAAGCACCCTCTCCCCACCTCCACCCTCTCCCCACCTCCACCCTGCCACCCATTTTCTTCCAAATCAAAGCCCACATTCACCCTCTCCCTTGTCTGCAAATGATTTCTTTGCTTGATAAATTTTGTTGTCATGTATACAATTTTTAAATGTTTTAGTTATGACTGAACTTTGTTATTTCATTCTCATATAAGGTGTTTTGCTTGCTAATTTTGAATTTCTCGGAAATTATTCTTTTGACGTTCAGTTCTAAAGTTAGGGAAATATTTACTTATTTCTATAAGCCAACAAAGAGCTAGGAGAAATTTTCATTTCCCTCGCATTTCTTAACTCTACGGGTGCAAAGACTGGCATCTGTCTGTATGTAATGGTCCAACTGTTGGACTGATCATCATCTAGTGCCAGATCTGCGACAGACATCAAGGATTATGGTATTCCATTCATTCCTTTGCTCCGATGCTCTCAGAAAGCAACATTATCCTGATCTTTCCCTGTTACCCTGTGGGTGGTTGGCGGGTGCTCTGGTGTGGTTAGCTCCTTCTTTCCTATCAAACATCTATGGTCCTTATCTCTCCTTTTTCTTTTTTATGTTTGTTACTCTCTTGTGACATCTCTGATCTTCTGGCGCTCATATTACCTTATGAAGTTACAAACGCTGTAAAACCTCTACTAAAACTAAACTAACCTGTCACCCATCTGTATAGGCTTTCCAAGTAAGTCTCTCTGGATCTACCCCTGCCTTGTTTGCCTTCAATTTTATCAATGAGAGAGCTAGATGGTCAAGGTCCTTATGTCTATTCAAGTGTCCCAAAAACTGTGTTTGCCTCTGTCTGATTGTTTTTATTTGATACAAAGAAAAGTGGTCTGTGTTTGAAGTGTGTCCTCATTTGTTCGTCCTCAGGGTATCACCGTCGACGACAAAAGGATCAAAGCCATCAACTCTCTGGCCGACCGACTCATCTCTCAAGGACGGACCGACACCATTCAGGTCAAGGAGAAGAGGGCGCTCATGAATGAAAAGTGAGTTTTGTTAATTAATAAGTGATTTTTTAAAATGAACAAAGAATGAGTTTTTGGCGTGAAAAGTGAGCTTTGACGACTACTAGTGAATTTTGCAGTGAACGACGAGCGAGTTTTGTTGTGAAAGAAAAAGTTGTAAAAGAGAGAGTTTGGTGCTCATATGACCTTATGCAGTTGCGAGCGTCGTAAAACCCTCTACTATAACTATAACTGAAAGAGAGAGTTTTGTCTCGTGAATGAAGTTTGTACGTCTCCATCTGTTTCCTGTGGTGGTGTAATCCAGGTTGACCCTGGCAGGCAAGGTAGAAGCAACCAGCCTTCTAATCTGATCTGTGTGAAGATTACTGTACTTACTTTCTCCCCCCGGGGCAGTGCCACTAACTGTAGTGTCTTTAGGCCATTCCCAAAGGGGGGACATTTCTCGTTCAAGCACAGTAGAATTGTAAATGGGGTGATTCATGTCACGCTCATAACTGTGCCTGATCTACAACAGGGAACTGCTACTTTTTCTTTCCTAATCCTTACTATTGTCATTTTCCTCTACTTTTGTATGTTTGTCACTCTCTTGTGACCTGCTATTTACGGGGTGCCTTGATAGTCGAAGCAGACCTTGTGCTGTTGAAGCTAGAGAGTTGAGCAGAGTAAGTCTGATTCCCTGTAAAGACTTCTCTGTTGACACCCACCCCCTGGTGCTCATATGACCTTATGCAGTTGCCAGTGCCGTAAAACCCTCTACTATAATAAAAAAAAGAATGTACTTACATTTACTTTTTCCTTCCTCTTGTATCCTTTGGATGTCGAGGGGAGGTGCAAGTTTCTGCCCTGTGCTAGGTGTGTAGCGTCTGTGATAGATATGTTATGTTGTTCCAGGACCCTTTTAACCTCATCCTGCCGGATCTTTCTTGGTCTTTCTCTTGATTTGAAGTCAGATTCTCTGGTGTTGTAAGCTCTAGCCGCTAATTGTTTCTGGGGTATTCTGGTTAGATGTCAAAACCATTTGACTCTTTTACGCTCTATGAATTTTATTACTGGTGGTATTCCTGTTGACGTATAGTTTCGTTTCTTATGCGGTCTCTTCTGGTGACACTGATGGTTTTGCGGAGACACCTCATTTCCCATGCATTGATTTTTCTTTCTTGTGCCTTGTTTAGAGACCTTGTTTGGCACTGGTATGTTTATGTTAGTATGAAGATGCTATTAATGGGCTGGGATTTCACTTCGGTAAAATATTGGTGTAAAAAGTTTATAGTAAATCAGTTTCTCAATCAGTCAATCTGTTTATGATCTGTCTATCCGTCTGTCTGTTTGTCTGTCTAAGTATCAATCAGCCAACCATTCAATCAGTTAGTCTACGTGCCTACCTACCTAGTGGGTGGTTGTCGGATGCTCTGGTGTGGTTTGCTCCTTCTTTCCTATCAAACTCAAACATCTATCGTCCTTATCTCTCCTTCCTTTTTGTGTATGTAACTCTCTTGTAACAGATCTATTCTTCAGCAATGACCTTATTGAGTTGCAAGTGCTGTAAAACTCTTACTAAAACTTACCTACCTATCTACCTACCTACCTACATACTGACCTTCTACGTACCTACCTACATACCTATAATCAACCAATCAATGGTGTTCCAGGTGGAATAACCTCCAGGGGGCGCTGAACGACTACAAATCCCGTCTGGCCGCGGCCCTGGAGATCCACGCATTTATCCGCGACGTGGATGACATGAACGAGAGAATCCATGAGAAGGAGAAGCTGCTGTCTGTGGAGGACCTGGGCAAGGACTTGACCGCTGTCCAGGCCCTACAGAGGAAACAGGAGGAGGTGGAGAGGGACATGACTGCCCTGCAGAATCAGCTGGAGGTAAGTGGGGGTTTGAGGATGTTTTACGGCATTTTCAACATGATCAACACTTTGCAGTCACACAGCCAGCAATACAAAATACCCCATCTGGTCACCCAGCCAGGAGAGCGACTGCAATGGTCTTCTCGGGTCTGATGCAGAACTGCGCCAGGTGACCAGAACGGATAATTTTCACTGGCACATTATTGCGCCAAGTGACCGCAAAGTGTTAAGTCTTGATGTATGCTCAGGGCTGGAAGGGCTCAGGGATGACGGAGTTTTGGAGCCAAGTCTGTGGTGTAGTGGTTAGGGTCCTTGCTGCTGCACACAGATGACTTGAGTTCAATTGCTGCTTATGGATATTGTGGATCAAAATATTTTTGTCTAGTGTAGTAATGCTGTTTCCCAATTAGCCCAAGTTGGCTCTTTCAGATAGGGCTAAAGCAGCATGCCTGCTAAATGATCTAAATTGTTAAGATTGGTATAGAATACATAAACAGTTTATCACTTTCCTATTCTTTATTTCACTTGATCCTACCTATTTTTCTTTGAGTTTTTGTGGTGTTTCAATGTTAGCTGTTTGATGTCTGATGTGTTAAACGGGGTGCCCACTATGGATGGGATTGGCAGATCAGGCCGATCGCCCGACTTGGTCTCAAAAACAAACTTTGTTTTTAGTTTCAGGCGACCAAGTCGGGCGATTGGCCCGTTCCAGCCGTAATGGCCCCCCCGTATTATGTTTGATATCTCATGTCTGGTGTGTGATACTTGATGTTTGGTTTGTGATGTTTGATGATGTATATTTGTGCAGAAAATGGAGACCCAGGCAGGCAAGCTGTGCCAGAAGTATCGGGACCGGGCCCAGGAGATTGAGCTGAAGAAACAGGAGGCAGAGGACAACTGGGAGAGGCTGGAGGACTTGTCTGATGCCAGGTCAGTGTGTACGCCGGCGGGTTGTGGTCTGTGTGTTGTGTTCATTGTGTTGTGGTCATTGTGTTGTGGTCAGTGTGTTGTGGTCAGTGTGTTGGGGTCAGTGTATTGTGGTCAGTGTGGATGGTGATGTGTTGTGTTCAGTGTGTTGTGATAAGTGTGTTGTTGTCAGTGTGTTGTGGTCAGTGTGTTGTGGTCAGTGTGGATGGTGGTGTGAGTTGTGTATGTAAAGAATAGAAATTGTTTCAATGGTCACTTAAAAACTTTTGCAATCATTTATGCTCTTGTCAGTTTAGATTGACTGCTTTTGATTTTTTGCTTTGCAAATTTCTAGGTTTCTTAAATTTCCTGTCAAACAACAGTAGTACTGTTGATGCTTAACTTGAGTTGTTCCTAAAGGGGGGGGAGGGAGGGGGACATTAACGTCTCGAGTTCTTATGCTAAGTAGAATTGTAATAGTAAATGGGCTGATTCATCCATGTCGTGCTCATAACTGAGCCTGAACTGCAATAGGGAACTGTTTCTTTTTCTTTCCTAATCCTTACTATCGACCCGCTTTTTCCAGGGTGCCTTGATAGTCGAAGCAGACTTTGTGCTGTTAAGGCTAGAGAGGTGAGCAGAGTAAGTCTGATTCCCTGTAAGGATTTCTCTATTGACATCCACCCCTTGGCGCTCATATGACCTTATGCAGATGCCAGCGCAGTAAAACCTCTACTAAAACAACTAAACTTAAGTTGTGTTTGTTTCTTTCAGAAAAGCGAAGTTGGCCGAGTCGTACCAGCTGCAGAAGTTCTTGTCTGACGCCAGAGAGCTGGTGAGTGCTCGTCTCTGTTTGCTCCAGCCACAAAGAGTCTATACAATAATTCTGAAAAAAACCCCCCAAAAAACACTGTCATTGATTGTTTGAGGGGAATTTGGGTTGCAAATATGGCAAGTGTGATGCATACATCAAATAATTCAGAGGTTACATCTTTGTCACATAATATATACTATCACATCAATATGGACACCAGAATACCATGTCACATACAAGGCTAGAAATTATGATGTGTCTTGACTTACTAACCAATCCGCCATTTCATGGAGCGCCCCCCCCTGTGGGTGGTTGGAGGATGCCACAATAAGTAGGTCCTGCTTCGTTTTCCTTCCCATTCTTTTTATCTGTCTATCCATTTGTCTGTCTTCTTTTCTCTCAGCATAAAATGACCGACCTAGTATCAAGACCCTTCTCTTACACTAATACAAACAAACATGATGCAACACTCTGTGATAACAATTGATTTTTTACTAACGTTAAATTCAAAGGTCTCTGAACTCGGACTCAAACTGAAGTGTTTTGTGTGTATGGTAGAGCTGGGCGAAGGATCGATTCCGGAACTGGTCCCACGATCAATGCTACGGAAGAAAATTCCGACTCCTTTTTACTTAAACCAACGGTTACCAGTCCATTCAATCATTAAAATCATCTTCTTTAAAAAAAATAATATTTTGGAAAAATAAAAGTTGATGCTTCTTATTGTTCTGAAATCAAGGTTATCCTAAATCCCGAAAATGTTCGGAGCCGACCAGGAAACACCGGAAGAAATCACTTTATTAGAAAGAAAGTAATTGGGTTCGGAGTCCATTCCTACGATTCCTAGCTTTCAATAATCTGGAACCTAGCCGCCCAGCACTAGTGTATAGATCAGCTAGTCTGATGTGACACTACTATGTGATGACTATTTATTTGTGACCCACGTTAAATGAACTCTGAACCCCTGTGGGTGGTTGGTGGGTGCTCTGGTGTGGTTTGCTCCTTCTTTCCTATTAAAAAATCTATCATCTCTATCTCCCCTCCTTCTTTTTTGTGTTTGTTACTCTCTTGTAACTCCTCTAATCTTCGGCACTTATATGAACTTATTGTGTTGCAAGTGCCGTAAAACTCTTACTAAATAAAAAAAAAGAACTCTGAACTCTGACTCAAACTGATGTGTTTTGTGTGTGCAGATAAAATTTCTCTGATGTGACACTCTGTGATGACTGTTTATTTGTGACCCATGTTAACCCTATCCGTACGCCCTGGGGTAATTTTGTGCCCCCGGGGTTGTATTCTTCACATTTTAGAATACTTCTAGAGCGAAGATCTCTCTGAAAGTTTCAGTATTTCTCAAAAAATCATTTTGACAGACTGCTATGCTAAGCGTACGGATCGGATTAACGAGTAAATTTCCTCTTTGCAAGTCGTGGCACAGAGTTCCCCGCATCGTATGGATACAGTAGTAAAACACGACGTACAGATTAGGTTAAATGAACTCTGAACTCCGACTCAAACTGATGTGTTTTGTGTGTCCAGATCAACTGGTCCAATGACATGATCACCCGCATGAACGAGGAGGAACTGGCTAAGGACGTGACAGAGGCCGAGAATATGCTACAGATGCATCATGAGAGGAAGGTCAGTCGGGGGGAACAGCTTGTCCTCCTATATAATGATGATGAGCATCATTATCATTATCATCCTCCTCATCATCATCATCATCATCATCTTCATCATCATCATCATCATCATTATCATCATCATCATCATCATCATCATCATTGTCATTGTCATCATCATCATCATCATCATCATCATCATCATCATTGTCATTGTCATTGTCATCATT
>NW_004797804.1:183271-194953 GCF_000002075.1 Aplysia californica
TCCAGGTGTGTGGTGTGTGTGTGTGTGTGTGTGTGTGTGTGTGTGTGTGTGTGTGTGTGTTTGTGTGTGTGTCCACTGTAATGTGGGGATATATGTGTGAGACAGCATGGTGAAATCGGGCGCTTGTCAAAATAATGAAATCAAAGAAATTGGGCATATTTCTGGCCTTTGGGCAATTTTTTTCTTATTTTCTTTTTTTTGGTTCAATGCCTTTTATATCCATTTAAAAACACATGTATGTGTGGATTTTACTGAAAAACATTGATTAAAGGCACAAAAAATATAAAATTTCTGTTTCCAAGGACTCTCAAGCTATGGAAATTACCAAACTTTGGCGGACATTTTCTTGCTAATTTCACCTCTGAAACCAGGCGACACTGACCTCCTTCATTCGCAAATTTTTAATTTTTGGCCTTCTGTTCAACATAGATGGACATTTTTTTTCACCAAAAGCAAGGCAAATGAACAGGCTTTAAGATAATACCAATAACCCAATATGCCCAGAATTTGAGGAGCGCCCGACTCTACAATGTCGCGCCACATATACACACAACTCTATAGGTTTTTGTTGTGTCTTATATACGAACATACAGTGGAGTCTGCTGAAACCAAACACGGTTAACATGAAAACAGCTGTGAACCAAAACAAAATAAACTTCCTGATATTTTTTTCTCTTCTTTGAGCAACTTTTCTAAACCGAAAACCCACCGAAACTGAAGATAATCCAGCAGCCCTGCAGATTTCAGTTTAAACGGATTCCACTGTATTTATCTATCATATTGCACGATCTGTAACTTTAACCTAGTAAAATCCAACTTTTGACGGGTTATTGTTGGGTGCTTTGTTGCGGTTTGCTCCTTTTTTTCTTATCAAACATCATTCGTCTTTATGTCTCCTTCCTTCCTTCCTTTGTGCGTTACTCTCTAATACTAACACCACTAATATTAAGCACTTATATTATGTTGCAAGTGCTGTAAAAACTTCTATAAGATTTCACAGTGACAAATTAGTTTTGTTATTATATTTTATACATAACAATCTGTAACTTTAACCTAACAAAACCTTTTTGAGAAAGCAAGTAATCAATTTATGTGTGCTTATGCATTCAGAATCTTCACCTCTATAGTGCAGGTCAAGGAAGAATTTCTGGTCCTGAGATCTATGCAGTTTGTTGCCATGCTGTCTCTGTTATTGTGTTTCACTATCTTTTGTTACTGTCATCATTATCACTGTTGCTATTATTTGTCTCTGTCATCATTTGTCACTGTCAATGTTATTATCGTGGGTGGTTGGCTGGTGCTCTGGTGTGGTTTGCTTCTTCTTTCCTATCGTATATCGTCTTTATCTCTCCTCCTTCTTTTTTATATTTGTTACTCTCTTGTAACACCTCTAATCTTTGGCACTTATATGACCTAATTGTGTTGCAAGTGCTGTAAAACACTTACTAAAACTAAACTGTCATTGTCATCATTTGTCTCTGCCGATGGCATCACTGTCTTTATCGTCATAATCACCGACATAATTTATTGTCCCCAGATGTTTAAAGAAACGGCAGAACAAGCTGACAGCTGGCTGGGGACGAAGGAGGCTTTCCTGGCCAACGAAGATGTTGGGGTGAGTCATGTGACCTTCTATACTTTTGTCTACATGTGGTTAATGTCGTATATTTAGTCAGATCACATAATGATTTGTGTGATATTTGATATGGTGAGTCAGATAGCATAGTGATTCGTGTGATATGGTGAGTCTGTTTTTTTGTGGTGAACTTCCCTCAGAATACTCTTGATAGTGTAGAGTGTAATGTTTACAATCGATCAAGAAAAATATAATTCACAGCTTATAGATTATTGTTGTGAATTTCCCCTCGGAACATATTTTAAAGTAAAACACCCCCCCCCCCCCTCCCCCGGGGCAGTGCCACTGGCTGAAGTGTCTTTAGGCCATTCCTAAATGGGGGTGACATTAACATGTTCTTTTGCACAATAGAATAGTAAATGGGCTGATTCATCAATGTCATGCTCATTACTGTGCCTGAACTGCAACGGGGAACTGCTGCTTTTTCTTGCCTAGTCCTGACTATTGTCATTTTTCCTCTACTTCTTTTGTATGTTTGTCACTCTTATGACCTGCTATTTCCGGAGTACCTTGATAGTCGAAGCAGACTTTGTACTATTAAAGCTAAAAAGGTGAGCAGAGTAAGCCTGATTCCCTGTATTGACTTCTCTGTTGACATCCACCCCTTGGCACTCGTATGACTGTATGCAGTTGTGAGCGCCGTAAAACCTCTACTAAAACAAAAAAAAAAAAATATGTTTTCAGTCCATCAAGAAAAACATGATTAATGCCCAACTTTTGTTGTGACCATCCTCCAGAACACACTTTACAGTGTGGAGAGCCTGATGAAGAAGCATGAGGGCTTCGAGAAGACCACACAGGCTCAAGAGGACCGCATTGAGGAGCTCAAACAGTTTGCGTCAGACCTGAGCGAGGATAGCCACTACGCCACCGACGAGATCAACTCCAGATGCCAGGCCGTGCTTACTCGCAGGAAGCGGGTCTGGGAGACTTCGGGAACTAGGAAGAAGACTCTGGAAGATTCCAGAAACTACCAGCTGTTCTTGAGGAATCTGTATGAGGTCAGTGGAGAGAGTTGTTACTGCGTGTTGGTTTAGTTTTCTTTATTCTTCCAGCGATTTTGAGACAAAATATAAAAAATGCAGCCTATTTCTTTGTGGCATACTGTAAATTTCAATGAATAGATTTTGAAACCTTGAGCTATTTAAAGCTACAGTTTAATGGGTGGTTGACGGGTACTCTGGTGTGGTTTATGTTAGTGGTAAGGAAAGAAGAAGAGAGGAAAGTGAAGTGAAGAAAGGGAGCAATAGATAAAAGCCTCTCTGAGCGGCTCTGGTGTCAAAACACAGGGAGACAATCAGCCGCTGTGAGAGATGCTGTGTGCTGATTCAGTTGATGTATTTATTATTTGTGTATCCATGTAATCATTGTAAAACAAATTTTAATGTCGTAAGAAGATTTTTTAAATGTGAAATTTATTTATTTATTTATTTATTTATTTATTTATTTATTTATTTATTCATTTATTTATTTATTCATTTATTTACTTATTTATTTATTTACTTATTTATTTATTTGTTATTTATTTATTGATATTATTTATTTATTTGTTTATTTATTTATTTGTTTATTTATTTATGTTTAAATTAATTAATTTTAAAAAAATGTTAATTATTTATTTATTTGTGGGTGGTTGGTGGTTACTCTGTTGTGGTTTGCTTCTTCTTTCCTATGAAACATGTATCGTCCTTATTTCCCCTTCTTCTTTTTATGTTTGTTACTCTCTTGTCACACCTCTAATCTTCTGGCGCTCATATGACCTTATGTAGTTGCGAGCGCCGTAAAACCTCTACTAAAAAAACATATTTATTTATTTATTTTTTTGTTTTATTTCTTTCTGTGTGTGTGTGCGGCCCAGGTGTCTGGCTGGATCAATGAGAAGCTGCAGGTGGCCTTGGATGAGTCGTACAGAGACCCCACGAACCTGCAGGCCAAGCTACAGAAGCACTCGGCCTTTGAGGCTGAACTGTCCGCTAACAGGAACAGGGTGGACTCCGTGGTGGAGGTAAGGAGGATAATTAATGTTGTGTGGGGGGTTAATGGGATGTTGTTTGGGGGGGTTAATGGGATGTTGTTTGGGGGGTTAATGGGATGTTGTTTAGGGGTTAATGGGATGTTGTTTAGGGGTTAATGGGATGTTGTTTAGGGGTTAATGGGATGTTGTTTAGGGGTTAATGGGATGTTGTTTAGGGGTTAATGGGATGTTGTTTTGGGGTTAATGGGATGTTGTTTGAACAGCTGTGTGATATGTGTATTTTTTCCCTCTCTCTCTTTTTCTTTCTCTCTTACTTACTGTCTCTCTTTTGCTCTCTCTCTCTCTGTCTTGTTCTCTCTCACTCTCTCACTATTGTTCTCTCTTTCGCTCACCCTCACTCTCTTTCTCTCTCTCTCTCACTTTTTCTCTCTTTCACTCTCTCTCTCTCTTTCTTGTTCTCTCTCTCTCTCTCTCCCTCTCTCTCTCTCTCACACACACACACACACTCTTGTTCTCTCTCTTGCTCTCTCTTTCTCTCTCTTTCTCTCACTCTTGCTCTCTCTCTCTCCCTTTTTTTTCATTCTGTATTGTGCTCTCTCTCACCCTCTCTCCTCTCTCTCTCTCTGTGCCTTGTTCTCTCTCTCATTCTTTCACTCTCTCCCTCTCTCCCTCTCTCCCTCCTTCTCTCTCTCCCTTTCTATCTCTCTCTCTCTCTCACACACACACACACTCACACACACACACACACACACACAACATACAACACACACAACACACACATACAAACACAACAAGTACGCATGCACATTTACACTCAGACTTGCATTGCACACCGTAACATCTCTAACATGTATTTACCATATGTCTATGTGCAGGAGGGCCAAGGCCTTGTAAACCAGAGACATTACGCGTCCGCTGACATCCGCAAGAAGCTGGAGGAACTAGAGCTCCAGTGGCAGGCACTCATCGCGTCCAGCGCCGAGAAGAAAGACCGACTGCAGGATGCCCACCAGGCCATGCTCTTTAACAGGTGCTTGACCATTGTCCAGTGTCAGCTGGTGCAAAACTTTCTTGCTTTTGTGAGAGGTATAGCTTAAAGTCTCATCACTGTACGAGTAAATTTCAAAATTTCGAGCTCATTTTCAGCATACTTTGGTTTCATTGGTTTCATTCTGAGAGCAGCGGAAACTTTTCTTTGAGGTCAGATGAGGCTGTGGGCGGTTGGAGGGTGTCACTGGTGGATCTTACTTCTTTTCATTTCCTTTAATGTTTCTGTCTGTCTGTCTATCTAACTCTTTCCGTGCAGTAAATGACTGTGTGGGTGGTTGGCGGGTGCTCTGATGTGGTTTCTTTCTTCTTTCCTATCAAACATCTATCATCCTTATCTTCCCTCCTTCTTTTTTATGTTTGTTACTCTCTTGTAACACCTCTAATCTTCGGCACTTATATGACCTTATTGTGTTGAAAGTGCCGTAAAACTCTTACTAAAACTAAACTAAAGCTATCATTAAACTACATCTGTGGGTGATTGGCGGGTGCTCTGGTGTGGTTTGCTCCTTCTTTTCTATCGTCTCTATCTCCCCTCCTTCTTTTTTATGTTTGTTACTCCTTTGTAACACCTCTATTCTTCGGCACTTATATGACCTTATGCAGTTGCGAGCGCCATAAAAACCTCTACTAAAACTTTAAAAAAACAAAAAAACAAAAAAACAACTGACATGCCAAAGTAAAACTCTTACTAAAACTAAACTAAAGCTATCATTAAACTCTCACAACTGACCTTTCATAATGTGCCGTGTCCCCAGAGTGGTCACTGACCTGGTGGTATGGATGGACGAGGTGGAGAACCAGCTGATGTCGGAGGACCATGGCAAGGATCTCAGCTCTGTCAACTCTCTGCTCAACAAACACCAGGTGAACACAACAGGAGGGAAAATACTTGTCCTACATTTTGTTGGAAAAAAATCCCATTCCTCTAATTAAACTTTCTTCCATCCTTGTGTGGTTGGCTTCTTCTTTCCTATCAAACATTCATCGTCCTTATCCCCCCTCCTTCTTTTTTATGTTGTTACTCTCTTGTAACACCTCTAAAATTGTCTCCTTTCACCTCCTTTCCTGCTCTCTAGCAATTTTCTGTTGTCTGCTTTCATTTCCACTTTCTGCCCCCACCCCCTCACCTCCTTTGCCCCCTCCTCTGGGCTCCTGACTCTTTTTACAGCCTTTCTACTGTTACTCCTTGGCTCCTCCTCACTGCTGTCTTTCAGCCACACCCCTGATATTCTGGTAGGAAAGATCTACACCTAGCCTTCTCGGACAAGGGCGAAAAATCTCGGAGGGCCCGTGTGCAAGTTGGTGGTCTAAAATCGATAAGAGTAGGCTTCGGCCGCCACCCGGGCAA
Source organism: Aplysia californica (assembly GCF_000002075.1). NCBI lineage: Eukaryota > Metazoa > Mollusca > Gastropoda > Aplysiida > Aplysiidae > Aplysia > Aplysia californica. The sequence continues at coordinate 189,281 of NW_004797804.1, forward strand.
AATTCAAAATTTCCTACCAACTGAAAAATATTAGGTGTGTCCCGCGCGCTCATATGACCTTATGCAGTTGCGAGCGCCGTAAAACACTTTACAAAAACAAACAAAAAACAAAATCTAATCTTCTGACGCTCATATGACCTTATGCAGTTGCGAGTGCCGTAAAACCTCTACTAAAACAAATTCCATCCTACATGCTATTATATGAATGGTTTATTTGTACTGTCATCTTCACCCTATCGTATGTGTGATTCAGCTACTAGTACTTACATTTACACCCTACTTTTTATAAACCAGCAACTTGAGCAAGACCAATAATTACTTTTCATACCCATGGTCCCAGCTACTTAAACAAAACCTGTAATATATATTGTTATGATGATAATGGTAATAATAATGATAATAATAGCAGTAATAATAATAATAATAATAATAATTGGTTCGTCAATGTCTGACAATGACATACATTATAGATATATCTATGTTCCCATCAGCTTGGACCCCCCGGGGTGGTGCCACTGACTGTATTGTCTTTAGGCCATTCCCAAAGGGGGGACATTTCTCGTTCTAATGCACAGTCGAATTGTAAATGGGCTGATTCAACAATGTCATGCTCATAACTGTGCTTGAACTACAACACAGAACTGCTGCTTTATCTTTCCTAATCCTTACTATCGTCATTTTCCTCTACTTCTTTCGTATGTTTGTCACACTCTTGTGACACGCTATTTCCGGAGTCCTTGATAGTCGAAGCAGATTTTGTGCTGTTGAAGCTAGAGAGGTGAGCAGAGTATGTCTGATTCCCTGTAAGGACTTCTCTGTTGACATCCGCCCCTTGGCGCTCATATGACCTTATGCAGTTGCGAGCGCCGTAAAACCTTACTAAAACAAAAACATCGGCTTGAGCAAGGCCAATTATAATATATTGTATACTTACATGTACAATCATTTTGATTCATTCAAATGTCATTCAAATGTCAGCTGAAGTCGTCTCTGTTTTTGAATTAATAAGATGAATATTTGGAATGATTTTCTTTAGTCAGAACACAACGTTTCATGTTACTGTTGTACATTGTACTGTACTGTAAAGCGCTCAGAGCCTGTGTACTTTATTCGCGGTTGAGCGCTATATAAATGCCATTTATTATTTATTATTATTATTTGTGCCCCCCAGCAACTTGAGCAAGACATGGGCTCCCACAAGGAGAAAGTGACGGATGTAATGGACGCGGCACAGGTGTTCAAGGAGGCTAAACACTTCATGAACAAAGACCTGCAGGCCAGCGCCAGGGAAATCTCAGAGAGGTCAGACCAGTTTGTGTATTTGTTTGTTCGTTCTTTTTGTTTCTTTGTTTGTTGAGGAAGAATTAGAAGTAAATGGAAAGTGGGTTCTTGATACAGTAAAAAAAAAAAAGAAAAGAAAAATAAAGCTGTCTCCCTTCTATGTTATCTAAATTGTGTGGAGAGAGAGAGAGAGAGAGAGAGAGAGAGAGAGAGAGAGAGAGAGAGAGAGACAGAGACAGAGACAGAGACAGAGACAGAGAGAGACAGAGAGAGAGAGAGACAGAGAGAGAGAGAAAGAGAGAGAGAGTGGGGGGGCGAGATGCAGAGAGAGAGAAGGGTACGGAGAGTGATGGAGGGGAGAAGAGAGACAGAGGAAGAGAGAGTGAGAGAGAGAGAGAGAGAGAGACAGAGACACAGAGAGAGAGAGACAGAGAGAGAGAGAAAGATAGAGAGAGAGAGGGGGGGGGCGAGATGCAGAGAGAGAGAAGGGTACGGAGAGTGATGGAGGGGAGAAGAGAGACAGAGGAAGAGAGAGTGAGAGAGAGAGAGAGAAAGAGGGCGAGTATGGAGAGAGACGTTTGGACTTCTCTGTTGACATCCACCCCTTGGCGCTCATATGACCTTATGCAGTTACGAGTGCTGTAAAACTTTACTAAAGTGGGTGGTTGGCGGGTGCTTTGATGTGGTTTGCTTCTTCTTTCCTATCAAATATTTATCATCCTTATCTCCCCTCCTTCTTTTTTACTCTCCTGTAACTCCTCTAATCTTCTGACGATCATATGACCTTATACAGTTGCGAGCACAGTAAAACCTCTACTAAAACTAACTGAGTAAGCCTGATACCCTGTTTGGACTTCTCTGTTGACATCCACCCCTTGGCGCTCACATGACCTTGTGCAGTTGCGAGTGCCGTAAAACCTTACTATCGGGCACTTTTATGACCTTATTGTGTTGCAAGTGCCGTAAAACTCTTAACTCTGACAAGAAAAAGCTCACTAAAACTCAGCACCTTGTCCTGTACAGATACAACTCTTTGTATGACCCCTGCCACACCCGCAAAGAGAACCTGGAGGAGGCCCGCAGGATGTACCAGTTTTTCCGCGACGTCGAGGATGAGCTGTCGTGGATCCAGGACCGACGCCCACTGGCCGAGACCCAGGACCTGGGTAACTCTCTGTCGGCCGTGCAGAACCTCATGAAGAAACACCAGGTAGGTTCGCGGGGATGTTACATGGTTGTTTCGATGCAAGATCGGTGCTAAATGATTTTGACAATGACAGTGACGATGACAATGACAATCTTTATTCATCTTGCTGGGAGAACTTTGTCTTGGTCGTCAACAATGGCAGTACGTAGACGTTACAAAGGTTAAGGGCACATTTGACCATGACAATGGAAATGACAATCTTTATTCATCTTGCAGGGAGAAATATGTCTTGGTCGTTAACAATGGCAGTAGACATTACAAACGTTAGGTGCACTCATGCATATGCGAAACAAGACAGGACATTAGTAAATATATGTCTCACGTGCTAGGACAATCGGCTCCGTAAAACATTCTGTCTTTCTTTCTTTCTTTCTCTCTCTCTCTCTCTCTCTCTCTCTCTCTCTCTCTCTCTCTCTCTCTCTCATTGGTTAAAAAAAATCTCTGCTACGTTTATCTTTCTTTCATAACTTTCTGCAATGTTAAAGGTCTGTCAGATTATGTGGTATAGCTCGTCCTACATAAAAATGTCATGGTTTTTTTTTAAAGATATCTGTTGACTTCCAGCGCCTAATTTAATCAAAGTTTTACCAGAATCCTCTATGAGTTTGTCCTAATTACATATGTGAGGCAGCGTGGTGGAATCAGGCTCTCGTCAATTTTTGGGCATGTAGAGTTATTGGTATCATCTTAAAGCTTATTTACTTGTCTTTATTTGGATGAAAAAAATATCCATTTATCTTGAATACAAATTTGGGAAAAAAGGAGGTGGGGGTCATTTGTTTTCAGGGGTAAAATTAATGAGAAAATGGCCGCCAAAGATTAGTTATTTCCTTAGCTTAAGAGTCCGTGGTTACTGAAAATTTACATTTTTTGTGCCTTTAATCAACGTTTTAAAGAAAATCCACACAGAAATCAGTTCTTTAATGGGCATGAAAGGTGTTGAGCCTAAAAACAAAAATTTTATTAAAATTCACAAACCTGCGGAAAAATTCAAGTTTCTTCATTTTTATTATTTTGACGAGAGCCTGATTCCACCACGCTGCCTCACATATGCGTAAATGCACGTTCATATGACCTTATGCAATTGCAAAGGCCGTAAAACTCTTACTAAATTAAATTAAACATATAAATAGATTCTCCGCCTCATTCTGAGATTTGTCTTTTTGTTCCTAACACAAAGGATTACTTGGAGGATCTTCAAGAGGCAAACTGCATTAGCAATTTAGATGAAATAGAGATTATTGAGGAGTTGAGCGATGATGATGATGATGATGATGATGATGATGATGATGATGATGATGATGATGATGGTCTTGAAGAAAATGAGACGGAGGAAAGCGAAGATGAAGAAGAGGTTTGAGAGTGTTGGTGGTCACCCAGTTATTTGGTTGTGCTTTATTTTCTTCACCTATTGTTGCAGCACGACCTGTATTATTTTGCAAAGTTGCATGAATGAATGTACAGCTATCTTTGACTCGTTCAACGTTCCCATTGTGGGAATGTTGGTGAGCAACTTGCTGGATATCTTAAGTGTGCTGGTATTTTTAATTTGATAATTCTCACTTTCGGAGCTTCTCATCTTACACTGCAACCCTAATGAACAACTTGGTCAATGTCCGAGTATGTGGCCCGTTTAGGTTTTTTTTGGTTGTAATTCTCATTTCTGTCACAGCACATATTGTTTAATAGTGAACACCGTAAAAGTCTTCTGAGTGTGTTCACGTGTCACTCTTTATTCATTTTTAAAAAATTATTATTTTTTTTTTGGGGGGGGGGGGGGTTGTGCTTTGTTTTGTTATGGTTTGCTTTGACGGTCATTTGATGGGGATGGGCTGGTGGATGGTTGGAGGGTGCAACTGTTGTTAAGTCATTTTAGTTCTTCTCTTTTCATCTGTAGTTTCTGTATGTCTGTCTTTCTAGCTTTTCCCCCAGCACAAAATGACAGGAACTGTATTGGTTTGCTTCTCTTTTTAAAAAAATGAACGAACAAACAAGAGGAGGGAGTGAGTTGAGTGTTTGTGAATACGAACAAGCTTTCCTCTTTGTGTGTCCTTGTACATATTCTTTTACTTTACGTCTGCAAACATACTTACATAGGGGTAATAGTTAGTCTTTTCACTGTGACATGCAGGAGGCACGAGTTTGATTCCTGAGCATGGGGAAATATCATTTGTCAAATCTTATGCTGTTGTGAGTGCCGCCAAACTCTCACTAAAACAAAAAGTATTTGTCTAATAGGCTATATCCTTTTTTTTTATCAAGGATATTGTATCCCTCTCATCCAAGGCTAGCCCTGACAGACAGATTCTAAGTATCTCACACCCTGACAGTGGGTAGTTGGCGGGTGCTCTGGTGTGGTTTGCTCCTTCTTTCCTATCAAACATCTATCATCCTTATCTCCTCTCCTTCTTTTTTGTGTTTGTTACTCTCTTGTAACTCCTCTAATCTTCGGCACTTATATGACCTAATTGTGTTGCAAGTGCCGTAAAACTCTTACTAAAACTAAAACACCCTGATGAGTGTGAATTGTGTTTATGATGGGGGTGTCATTTACAATCATTTTGAGAGGGAATTTTTTTGTCAGTTTTGTTGTTGTTGTTTTTGTCGTTGTTAGTCACCTCAGTATGGAATGTTGAGTTGCTGATGTTCACCTCACTTTAGCAATTTCAGGTCAACGTCGTTCACTGAAATTTTGGTCACATATTTGAATCTCCTCATCATAGAAGTCATCTCTGAATTATCTTTTACACAAACTTTATAAGTTTTGACATTAACGTGATAAGTCTTTACATTAAAATATAAAGTTAATAAATATGTTGATAAATAGAGAAAACAAACAACCTGTTCACACCCTACAGATCCTGTTTCTCTATATGGCAATCCACAATCCACGGAGCATGTTAAATTCCTAGTTTCTCTATGGCAATAAAAAGTAAGTGAGACACCCACAATCCACTGAGCACGTTAAATTCCAACATTTAAGAATGATAATACATTTAGAGACTACAAAGCTGTCACGTCCAGTTATAATAAGAACCCCTTTCCCTCCCAACCAACCCTTAAATCAGTCGTCCAAATCTTTCTATGCCTCCGGCAGTTGTTAGGCTCTCTTTTGAGGTTTACATCCAACATTTATGATTAATCAGTCTGTCAGTCAATGTTCTTATCCATTTCTCTCCCCCCCC
>NW_004797804.1:195691-198692 GCF_000002075.1 Aplysia californica
ATGTTTGATTTTATTTTATTTATGGAATAATTTGTTAATTTTTTAAGTAGAAAATTATTTTTTTAAATATTTTTTTTGGGTTTTTTTTTTTTGTGGGGGGGGTGTTTAAGCAGAAGATCAGACAGAGATGATACTGAGTGTTTATTGTTTTTGTTGAAATTAGAAGGTGGGAGATGAAACTCAGTTGTTTTTATTTGTGTGAAAGTTTTTGCTTAAAAATGAAATTTGAGTTCTTTTCGCTCGTGTGAAAATCTTGGTGGCGTGCCCTGTTAAGAGGTAAATTAATTAATAAATGAAGGCAGGCAACATCATGCACACTATAAAATATGTTAGGCAGCTTGGCGAAATCAGGTGCTCGTCAAAATACCGAAATCGGAGACTCGGGTATTTTTTCGCCAGTTTGGAAAATTTTATCGAATTTTTATTTTTTGGCTTAACCGCTCTTATGGCCTTATTAAAACACATTTCCTTCTTGTGAATTTTACTGAAAAATGTTGATTAAGGGCATTTTTAAGTTTTCGAAGACTCTTTAGCTATTGAAGTTACCAAACTGTGGCAGCCATTTTCTCACTAATTTCAACACTGAAACCAGGCGACCTCACCTCCTTCAATCACGAATATCTTGAATTCTTTTCAAGATAAATTGTTTTTTAATTTCATTTGAAGCAAGGTAAAAAAATTCAGCTTTCAGATGATGCCAATAATTTCACATGCCACAAAATTGACGAGCGTCCGATTTCACCATGTCGTGACACATATACATATTAGTATTTCTGATTTGTTTATGGTGGTTTGAAATGTCCTGCAACGTTGCCTTTGGTATGCTAGTGATCAGAAGTATGTGTCCTCCATGTCCCCGAAGAGACATCGACAACGTGTTTTTGTACTTTCAGTTCTACACCGAGGTTAGCGAGCTGGAGCAGTGGATGAAGGAGAAACTTCCTCAGCTGACCAGCTCTGACCTGGGCAAGGACCAGGACTCTGTGCAGGTAGGTCGTTAGGTACAGGTGGGCTGTTAGGTACAGATGTGTTATTAGGTACAACAGGTGGGTCGTTAGGTGGGTTACAGGTAGGTCATTAGGTACAGTAGGTGGTTAGGTACAAGTAAGTTGTTAGGTACAGGTGGTCGTTAGATACAGATGGGTCATTAGGTACAACAGGTGGGTCGTTAGGTGGGTTACAGGTAGGTCATTAGGTACAACAGGTGGATCGTTAGGTGGGTTACGGGTAGGTCATTAGGTACAACAGGTGGGTCGTTAGGTACAACAGGTGGGTCGTTAGGTACAACAGGTGGGTCGTTAGGTACAATAGGTGGGTCGTTAGGTGGGTTACAGGTAGATCATTAGGTGCAACAGGTGGGTCGTTAGGTACAACACAACAGGTGGGTCGTTAGGTACAACAGGTGGGTCGTTAGGTACGGGTGGGTCATTAGGTACAGGTGGGTCGTTAGGTACAACAGGTGGGTTGTCAGGCATATCAAAAGGTACAGGTGGTTGTTAGGTACAGGTGGGTCGTTAAGAGTGTCGTAAGGTACAGGTGTGTCGTAAGGTACAGGACTAAATGATATACCTGGTGTTCACAGAGCAGTCAAGGCCATCCATCTGTCAGTTAATTGTTCATCTTTTGTGTCAGATACATGTGAAATAATTCTTTGTTCTTCCTATATTTTATTGCAGGCCCTCACAAAGAAGTTGGATGCTTTGGAGAGGGACATTGACAACTTTGCCAACAGCATTGGGGAGTTGTCTGCCCTTAGCCGCACCCTGACAGACCGCGGCCATTATGATTCAGAGAACATTGCACGCACTCAGGTAGGCATTTTGTTATATCTAGTTATGCTTTACTTAATTATTTTATTTAATCTATTTTTTTTTTTACTTATATTTCTATTTGGTTTTGTAGTGTGATTCTATGTCTGTATGATGTTTAAATGTCCTGTAAAATTTTTCTTCATGAAAAAAACCCTAAACCTTTTTACATTGATGGTTTGCAAATTGCTTGTCAGAATTAATGTTTGAATGTCTTCTCCACTCCCCCCTCCTCCCCCTTCCCCAGCAACTGTCACTTAGATTTCTTTGCTGTGCTAATTGTAACATGCCATAGATAAATGTATGAATGCTATGGTCAACAGACTGGCTTGTCAGTCACTCCGTGTGCCGTTTCTTTTGTAACAGTATTTGTTCAGTGTTGTTTTGACTTTGACACTCAAAGTCTGTGTGTGCAGGAGACCCAAGTTCAATCCTCAAGTGGGGAAAATTTTGTTCAGTATTTTGGTCTTTCTTTTGGAATGTTGTATCCCTCTCAGACATGATGGGAAACATACCTCTCTCCTAAATGATCGAAATTGTGTTGACATAATAACACCTACATTTTAACTCTTTATCTCCAAGGAAGAGTAAACCCACTACGCCGGGGCCCTTTTTTGGTGATAAATCTAAAAATGAGAAAAACGTCATTAAATGGGTCTTTAAATGGAAACTAGCAAACCTATTTTGATAGTTCTTCATCTAATGAATGAACTTCTGGTATAAGAGACCTGTTTTTGGCAGTTGCTGAAAAGTAATTTGATGTGGAAGTCGTCGTAAAGGAATGTGCCCGTGCCGCTGTCAGCGGTTCACCATCACAGTGGTTCGGACTGTGAGCGGAGATAAAGAGTTAAGAAAAAAATTATTTTTTTTTACTCTTACTAAAACAAACAAACAAAAAAACAACAACCGACCAACCAAACTATTACCCTTCTGTTTCTGTCAGGCGGAGATAGAGCGCCAGTACTCCCAGCTGCAGGACCTGACCACACAGCGCAGGAAAAAGCTGTTGGACAGCAAAAAGCTGTACGAGTTCTACCACGAGGCAGACGTGCTGGAGTCCTGGCTGGCGGACCGCACGGTCATCGCGTCATCTGAGGACTACGGACAGGACCTGGAACACGTGGAGGTAAGGAGTACAATAGAAAGAAAAAAATTATGAAAAATACAGGTGGGGACTGGCGGGGGGAAAGGGG
>NW_004797804.1:198942-201471 GCF_000002075.1 Aplysia californica
AGAGGAAGGGGAGGGGAGAGAAATAACGAGAGGAGGGTGGGGGGGTTGAAAGGAAGGGAAGGGAGAGAAACAGAGAGATGAATAAGATTTTACTGGCCAGCTAGGATATGAGAGAGAGACGGACAGACGGACGGATGGACGGACGGAAAGACAGACAGACGGAGAGGTAGTGGAGGGAAGATTCATTGTCATTATCATAACCCTTCTATCATCGTCACCGCCATATGTCACAACCTTCTATAATTGTAATTTTTCACTGTCATTTTGTCATCTGTTACTGCCATTGTCTTTTGCCATTGTCATTGTCATCTATCATCTGTCATTTGTCGGTATCTTTGTCGTCTGTCGTTGTTATCTCTCACTTCCATTGTCATCTGTTATTGTTATCTGTCTTTGTCATCTTTCACTATCATTGTCATCAGTTTGTTCTGTTGTTACTATCTTTCTCTGCCATTGCCATCTGTCACCGTCATTGCCCTTCTGTCACTCCGTGGGTGGTTGGCTGGTGCTCTGGTGTGGTTTGCTCCTTCTTTCCCATATCAAACATCTGTCATCTTTATCTTTCCTCCCTCTTTTTTGTGTTTGTTACTCCCTTGTAACACTTCTAATCTTCGGCACTTATATGACCTTATTGTGTTGAAAGTGCCGTAAAATTCTTTCTAAACCTCAAAACATCCTATCACTCCCAGGTGCTCCAACAACGGTTTGAGGACTTCCTTCATGACCTGACCACCAACGAGGAGAGAGTGACCAGCGTCCTGGGCCGGGCCAAAGCCATGCTGGACAACGGTCACTTCGAGGCGGCGGGCATCCAGGCTAGGACCCAGAACATCGAGACACAGTGGGAGGAGCTGAAGGAGATCTCACAGGCTAGACAGGATGTGAGTGGGGGATGTGTTGCCTATGTGTAGAGACACATGTGCACTCGCATGTATGCACTCGTGCACACATGTACACCACACATACACATACACGCAGGCGCACACATGCACACACGCACACAAATATACACACGCACACACGCGCATGCCACGCGCATGCACACAAATACACACACACACAGACACACACAGACACACACACCTCAACAACCACATACATACACACACACACCACATATATACACACACACACCACATGCACCACATAAACACGCACACACACACACACACTTACACCACACATACACTCAGAGTGTGTGATAGAAGGTAAAAGAGAGAGAAAGAGATGGAAAGAGTGAGACAGAGAGAGCACTTGGAGTAGAAAGAGAAGAGGTAAGACAGAGAGAGAGAGAGAGAGAGAGACAGACAGAGAGAGACAGAGAGAGAGAGAGAGAGAGATTAGGATGTGTTGATTATGAATATTTTGTGTCTGGAAGCTGATGAAAACACTCTGTCTCTCTTTATATATCTATTTTCTGTCTGTCTGTCTGTCTGTCTGTCTGTCTGTCTGTCTGTCTGTCTGTCTGTCTGTCTGTCTGTCTGTCTGTCTGTCTGTCTGTCTGTCTGTCTGTCTGTCTGCTTATCTACCCCCCCCCCCCCCAAACCTCTCTCTCTCTATCTTCTAACCTATTTCCAACAGAATGTAACTATTATCACAATCTTGATATGTGTAGTGGGTGGTTGGCGGGTGCCTAGGTGTGATGCATGCTCCTTTCAAACGTCTATCGACATCATCTCTCCTCCTTTGGCTTTGTTTTTGCTTGTTGCTCTCTTGCAACACCTCGAATCTTTGGCACTTCTACAACCTCCTTTCTCTCCTCCTTTTTTCCCTTGCATGTTATTCTCAAGCAACACCTCTAAACTTCAGAACTTTTATGACCTAATTGTGTTGCAAGTGCCGTAAAAACTGTTAGTGGGTGGTTGACGGGTGCTCTGTTGTGGTTTGCTCCGTCTTTCCTATCAAACATCTATCGTCCTTATCTCCCCTCCTTCTTTTTTGTGTTTGTTACTCTCTTGTAACACCTCTAATCTTCGGCACTTATATGACCTTTATTGTGTTGCAAGTGTCATTAAACTCTCACTAAAACTAAACTAAACTTATATGACCTAATTATGTTGCAAGTACCATAAAACTTTCACTAAAACTAAACTAAACTTATATGACCTAATTGTGTTGCAAGTGCAGTAAAAACTGTTACTAAAAATAAACGGATATGTGTGTTTGACCAGGCTCTGGGCGGGGCCAAAGAGGTGCACATGTACTGCCGGGATGCGGATGACACTCTGGAGTGGATCCAGGAGAAAGACCTGGTGGTCAGCAGTGACGACTTCGGACACGACCTTGAGAGTAGCCAGGCGCTCATCAGCCGCCACGAGGGCTTAGAGGTCAGTCGACATTTCCTAACAATAATGATGATAATAATGAAAGTGATAATATAGATTATTATTATTATTTTCATAACGGCAATACAACTCATCACATCATATGAATGGACAATCATTGCTATTATATTAGTAGTAGTGGTAGTAGTGTGGTAGTAGTAGTAGTAGTAGTAGTAGTAGTAGTAGTAGTAGTAGTAGTAGTAGT
>NW_004797804.1:201852-202836 GCF_000002075.1 Aplysia californica
GGGGGGGGTAAAAATGTCTCTTCTATTTATTCTTCATGAATTATTTTCTTTCCTTTTTTCGGATATTCAGATATAATTTTTTTTTTTTCTTATTACGTACAATTCTAATAGTGTTTTTTACTTTCTCTTTCATATAATTTTTTTTTTTTTTCTTATTACGTACAATTCTAATAATATTTTTCCATTTCTCTTGCATATAATTTTCTTTTTTTTCTATCTGCGTACAACAATTCTAATACTATTTTTCCTTTCCTCTTGCATATTATAATTTTCTTTTCTTATTTTTTTTCTTCTTGGTGTGTAGCGAGACATGGCGGCCATCAGTGACCAGGTAGAGAGCATCACCAAAGAGGCGGAGCGACTCATCTCCACCTTCCCCGACGCCCAGGAGCACATCGCGGCCAAGCACGAGGAGATGGTCGGGGCCTGGAACGTGCTGGTGGAGAAGGCTGGACACAGGAAGGAGAAACTGACCCAGGCAGAGCAGCTGCAGATGTACTTTAATGACTACAGGGAGCTCACGTGAGTGGAGGGGACAGGGAGGGAGGGGGAGGGAGAGAGGGGAAGGGTAGGAGAAGGTGGAGGGAGGGAGGGAGGGGAGGGGAGGGAGAGGGTGGAGGGAGGGAGACAGAGAGACAGTAAAGAGAAACTGACCCAGAGAGAGAAACGGGGAGAGAGATAGAGAGAGGGTGGTTGGCGGGTGCTATGGTGTGGTTTGCTTCATCTTTCCTATCAAACATCTATCGTCCTTATCTCCCCTTCTTCTTTTGTATGTTTCTTGCTTTCTTGGAACAGCTCGAATCTTCTGGCGCTCATATGACCTTGTGCAGTTGCGAGTGCCGTAAAACCTCTACTAAAACAAAATATAGAACCCTCTCTCCCTCCCTCCCTCCCTCACTCACTTCCCCCCTCTGTCTCCCTCTCTCCCTTCCCATCTTCCTCCCTCCCTCCCTCACCCACTCCCCCCCTCTCTCCCTCTCTCTC
>NW_004797804.1:204941-209611 GCF_000002075.1 Aplysia californica
CCCCCTCCAAACACACACATGCGCTTACATATGATTTATACATACATACAGTTTAGACAAAGAGTAAAAAAGAGTACTGTGTCACGTCGCAGTGGAATCAGGCACTCGTCAATTTTTGGGCATATGGAGTTATTGGTACCATCTTAAAGCTTGTTCATTTGTCTTGCTTTTGAAAGAAAAAGTATTAATTTATCTTCGGATGCAAGTGTAGATATTGGCGATTGAAGGAAGTGGGGGTCGCCTGGTTTCAGAGATAAAATTACCGAGAAAAATTACCGCCAAAGTTGCATTATTTTCTTTGCTAGAGAGTCTCTGGAAACTGAAAATTTACATTTTCTATGCCTTTAATCAACTTTTTTCTGTAAAATCCACTTAGAAATGGGTTCTTTAACGGGCATGAAAGGTGTTGAGCCAAAAAGCAAAAATCCAATAAAAAATTTTCAAACCTGCAGAAAAATGCCTGTTTCTTCACTGTCATTATTTTGACTAGCAGCTGATTTCACAGTGCTGCCTCACAAATATATTCTCACAAATATACTGTGTCAAAAAGAGCCTAAAATCCTTACAATTCATTCTACTTGTTCCAGAAACTCCGTCACGAGATCGAGCAGATCGAGGCGTGGATGAGTCTCCGAGAGCCGCTGCTCAAGGGCAAGAACGGTGGCTCCATAGAGGAAGTGGAGGAGCTGCTGAGGAGGCACGCCGACTTTGAGAAGACAGTGGACGCTCAGGGTAGCAGGGTGAACAACTTGTGTAAAGACAAGGTAAGTGTTAGAGTGAAGGTGAGGGTGAACAACTTGTGTAAAGACAAGGTAAGTGTTAGAGTGAAGGTGAGGGTGAACAACTTGTGTAAAGACAAGGTAAGGGTTAGAGTGAACAGTTTGGGTAAAGACAAGGTAAGGGTTAGAGTAAAGGTGAGGATGAACAACATGTGTAAAGACAAGGTAAGGGTAGCTGGGTGAACAACTTATGTAAAGATGAGGTAAGGGATTGGAATCAGGGGTAGACAACTTGTGTAAAGACAAGGTAAGGGATTAGTGTCAGGGGTAGGGCGGACAACTTATTAAAAGACAAGGTAATACCTAAGGATGCTTTTTGGTATATAGGCCGTTTTTTGAATAAATATTGGTAGGATGCACCAAGGCATGAAACATCTACAGTATGCTGTTGTTGTTTCTTGTCCCCATTGCTAGGTGGAGAAGGCTGTGGCTGAGCAGAAGCTTCTGGAACAACAGCAGCAGGTGGAGGATGAGGCCAGGAGGGAGAAGGACAGACTGGATGAGCTACGGAAGAAGGAACAGGACCGGATTCTGGAGGTCAGTCGGTCAGCTTGTGTGTACGCATGTGCCGGAAGGGGGGGGGGGGTCAGTCAAAATAAAAATAATACATGTATGTCTGTATGGATTGTGTATTAAGTCTTTTTTGTAGCGCATTAACAATATTATTATGTCTGCCCCCTGTGGTGTTTGTTTATATAGTCCTTAAGCTATTTGGTCGCTTTTAAGCACAAGGTGGCTATTCCAAAAAATGCTGTTTTGAGAAAATCGAAGGTAAAGTTTTTGCCCCTTGTTCAGTTTCTTTAAAAGACAAGGAGAGTTTTCTCTATAACCAAACAAATATACACACCAATGAAACCAAACTTCTCCTATAGGTAGGGCAATGCCCACTTTTGTTGTAGGTCAAGATTTCTGGAAACCCCCAGAAATCTGGGTTAGCCTGCTTGTCCTAAAAAGCGACCATTTGTTGTTTTTATACCGAGCTAGAACATAATACGTACGCCTTTTTGTCAGTAGTTGATTGTACCATGCACTGATGTATTATGCTACATAACTTGTTTTCTTTTTACAGTGTATCGGTCGTAGTTATGTGTTCATAACCCCCTCGATAGATCCACTAACATAACAGGACGGTGAAACCTTGCCTAAGCATTTTCCCACCTCTTAATTGACCTGAATTTGGGTCAATGAGTGCGTAAAACATAATTACAGACAACCTAAGTTTGTTTGTATTCCGTTACTACAAGTTCTACCTTCTAATTTTTTTGTCATTCAGTGAATATTTGTATCAAATTGTAATTTATACAATGGATGCGCGCTCATATGACCTTATGCAGTTGCGAGCGCCGTAAAACACTTTAAAAAACAAACAAACAAATACAATGGATGACGACCATTAAAAAAGAATAGGTAGGTACAAGTCTCTGTAGCAAACTGTTTAAAGCCAGGGTAATGCTTGTGAGGTTTCACTTTCTAACACAATATTAATAATAACAATAATGATATTAGGGTCAATAATTACAAAATTAATTAGAATGATACCCCAGTCCCAGTCCACCGCTGACGTCATTGATGTGACCTCGCGATAGACTTGACAGTGGCTGTAGGCAAAGATTGTACACTACAGGATGGTTCACTCCTTTAAAAAAAAAAAAGGAAAAAAACCCAAAAAACAAAGAAATAGCATCCTCCAAAATCTACAGCCAATAGTAGACATTATTTATAACACTGGCGCTTTTGAAGATGTTTTGTTTCATTTCTTATCAAACAGAAATTTTGATGAGAGCAATCTTTTCCCCCACTCTTTGTATAGATCTACAAGATAGGCCTACGACGCTGGCTACAAACAGTACAAACTTTTTGTAGTATCAAACACCCAGCAGAAGAGATGTTGCTACCGACATTTTTGATGATGTTTCTATTGAGTTTTTTTGTAGTTGTTTTTTTTCCTCCGCCTCTCAAATAGAGGAGTACTGGCGTCTGTGGTGTAATGGTCAGGCATTTTGCTGTTACATGCAGAAGATGTGAGTTCTATTCCTGAGTAGGGAAGTTATTATTTTTATAAAAAGTTAATGTCTTCATCTGTGTCATGTGAGATGTTTTATCTCACTCTGTCCAGGCTTGCCCAGATAGACAGGGTTGAAGCAGCCACTTATAAATTACAGTATGAATGCTGTCTATAAAATCATATAACATAATGGCAGCTTTAAAATTTGCCATGATTCTAACCAACCAATCTAATAAATCATGGTATACTAATATAATAATATATATGACATTAAATAGCACTCAGCCTCAGTTAACCCTATCCGTATGCCCTGGGGTCATTTTGTACCCCCGGAGTTGTATGCTTCGCATTTTAGAATAGATCTACTTCTAGTGAGAAGATCTCTGTGAAACTTCAGTATTTGTCAAAAAATTCATTTTGACAGACTGCTATGCAAAGCGTACGGATCGGATTAACGAGTAAATTCCTCTTTGGAAAGTGGTGGCGCAGAGTTCCCTACGTCGTATGGATACGATAGTAAAACACGACGTACGGATAGGGTTAAAGAACACAGGCTCTGCGAGTGCTTTACAAAAATACCGTAGCAACACGTACACAGTAGGCTCCATTGTGTTGTGAGTAAAGAGGAGTGAGCCACTGTATGTGGTGTCCAGTCTGTGGCTGTAGATGTTGAAAAGCGGATAGTTAGAGAACGTTGGGAGTACACCATTGGTTGATATTTATAGTAACAGCCATCTTGTTTGTGTCATAAAATAGTGTTCTTCATTCATAAAGACAAAAGAAGTTCCAGACCTACTGTCTCACTGTCTGATTTGGAAAAAAAAAAGGGGGGGAGTAAAATAAGAAAGCTTTTTTTTTTCATTTCAGCAAAGTGTTATGATAATGCTCATTATTTTAATGTATGTTAAAGAGTAGGTCAAACAAGAAGGCTGTTACTATAAATATCGGCTAATGGCGTACTCTTAACATTTTCTAACTGTCCGCTTGTTAGATGTTGTACGTCCCGCTAACCAGCCTGCTCTCTGTCTCTGTCCTGTTCACAGGCCCACCAAGTCGTATGTCATTGTGTTCCTACACCACAATCTTCTAGATCTATATAATTGTTATACATGTTAGAGTGTAGATCTAGTAGTCAAGGCCACAATGGGAAAGTCACATGATCGCAGTCACATAATTAAAATTCCTGAGTTATGACGTTTTAGTATTGCATTATACCGCTTGAAAGACTTTGTTATGAACTTTAAAATATAAAAGTTATAAATGTTATTATGATGTTGTTTTTTTATAAGAGGGTACAATAGAAGAAACGATCCAAGTACAATGTTCTTAGATTTTGAATTTTTTAATTCAAAAGTTATAGCTGTATGGTATTTTACAAATTAAAACACCATGTAGATTAGAAGTCAAAGTCCTGTGTGTTTTGAACTTTGAAATTATAACAAATTTATCAACGATTTAGGTTGTTTTTTTTAAAGAGGAAAACAAAACAACTATTGAAGTAGTTTGAAGTTTGAAATTTGACAGCGATTGACATTATGATTTTAAAAGAGGGATCCGAACACCGCAGTACACTTTGAATATATTATTGTAATTTTGATTTTTTTTTTTTTTTAAATCTGGAAAATGTGCCTTTTGATGGGATTTCCCATTGTGGTCTTTTGTTTAGTTCTCTTCCTTTCTCTGGGCCAAGTCCCCCAGGCACCTTTTCTCTTAGAGCTTTTCCTTCTCATTTATTCTTCTCTTTGTCCTTTTCATTTTATTTCGTCTCTTTAATTTTTCCTTATTTAATTTCGTAACCCCTAAGCCTCAAAACATGTTTCTTTCTGCAGCTGTTATTACTAATTATTATGCTGATTATTTTTATTTTTCTTATTATACTTCTTCTT
>NW_004797804.1:209821-211026 GCF_000002075.1 Aplysia californica
CTTTTTTTTTTTTTTTTTTTTTACTACAATCACGTTATTCGGAGCTTTTCATCTATACATATATATTCATATATTCATTTCTGAGGCTTTTGAAAGCTGGAAGAACGGTGTAACAGTTGGGATCTGGTTGGGGAAACTTTTGTGCACTCGTTTATAATTATTTTTGCACCTTCACCTTTTTAGTAAACAGAACTTGGCAAAGGTTTTTATTTTATGATGGTAAAAGCAATGCCAATGCACAGATATCTATATATTTGAATCAGACTTCAGATCTGTTTAGATTTTGACCGTTTTTCTTTAATTAAGATGTTCTACCTTCAACTCTCTGAGAAATATATTCAAAAGAATTATGTGCAATAAATCTTTTATGAGTTTGAATGAAAGTAATTATAATAATAATAAATCATTTTATACTGCGTATTTCCATTTTCTAAAAAATGTTCAACGCGCATTACATCGAAAAAGACATCACATCTTAAAAATTAGTCGACATACGCGTACGTAAAACAAAGTATTATGCATATAATATCTATTTTGTATGAGATTTGTGACATCATAATATGGCACACCACCAGCACCAGTGGCGTGTCGATTAGCTTCCTTGCTGTTGCACGTGGAAGACGTGGGTTCAATTCACACAAAGAGAAGTTTTAAAAAATATTTTCAGTCCATCTACTAGAATGCGCCATCCCATTCAAACTGACTTTGGCACTTTCAGTCAGTGTCAGAGCAGCCTGCTTTCTACACAACCTAAATAGTGTTGATGGGGGCGTAAAACATTGACAATCAAACAGCTAGTTACTGTCCTTGTCCAGTATGTTTCCAAACGGGCTGACTGTGGGTGGGAAGGGTCCCATTTCCCCTCTGGTGGTTGACTGGGAACTGGTAACTGTTGCTGAAGTGTATTGACTGAGAATTGTTAACTGTTGCTGAAGTGTATTGACTGGGAACTGTTGCTGAAGTATATTGACTGGGAACTATTAACTGTTGCTGAAGTATATTGGCTGGGAACTGTTGCTGAAGTATATTGACTGTTAACTGTTGCTGAAGTATATTGACTGAGAATTGTTAACTGTTGCTGAAGTGTATTGACTGGGAACTGTTGCTGAAGTATATTGACTGGGAACTATTAACTGTTGCTGAAGTATATTGGCTGGGAACTGTTGCTGAAGTATATTGGCTGGGAACTGTTGCTGAAGTATATT
>NW_004797804.1:211407-224102 GCF_000002075.1 Aplysia californica
TATATATATATATGTGTGTGTGTGTGTGTGTGTGTGTTTTGCTCGCATATATCTATTTTCAAAGTGTATTTTGGTTTCAGGGTGTACCTGTCCCAACACTCTGTCTTGTAGGCAGCACAAAAGCTTTGGTTGTTTTATGTCGTTGTTTTTAGGTTATACTGTTCTTGCCATGCCTAGACGCATGTTTCGTCTTTGTTTTGGTCTAATTATAAGTAACTTTAAACTTTGATCAGAAGAAAAGAAGTTATGTCCTTTTTTTATCTGTCTAGAAAAGGGTTTTATTTCTGAAATTATTTCTAAATTTAAAAATGTTTTTTTGTTATTTGCTCTTGAAAATTTGTTTTGTATTATGCACTTTCGATTATTACTTTTTTCTTGACGTAGATGCTTGTATGCCCCTGCATACTCTCTTGGATGCACGACAACACACACACACGCACACATACACACACACAAATACACTCACACACGTACACATATACACACTCACATACACACACAGACACTTGCTATCAAGGCACCCTGGAAATAGCAGTTCACAAGAGAGTGACAAGCATACAAAAGAAGTAGAGGATAAAATGACGATAGTAAGGATGAGGAAAGAAAAAGCAGCAGTTCCCCTCCTATGTTGTTCCGGCACAGTATGAGCATGACATTGATAATCAGCCCATTTACAATTCTACTGTGCAAAAGAACATGTTAATATCACCTATTTGGGAATGGCCTAAAGACAACTTCAGTCAGTATAGCACTGCCCTGGTGGGGGGAATCTCAACCGATAATCATAATGTCATTTATTGGATGCTACAAAACTAAGCTTGTTGTTCAGGCCAAAAATGGCCACCAGAGTCTGCCAGCCATGCTGTAAACGGCCACACCCCATTTTCCAGCCGCCGCCCAATAGTAATAATTATTATGCTTTTCCCAGAACACTATAACCTTTTAGTTTAGTTTTAGTCGAAGTTTTACGGGTGTTCGCAACTGCATAAGGTATGATAGAGCACCAGAAGATTAGAGGTGTTATAAGAAAGTAACAAACATAAAAAAGAAAAAGGGGAGATAAGGACGATAGATGTTTCATAGCAAAGAACAAGCAAACCACACCAGAGCATCCGCGCATACAGCCCACTATAACCTATGTTGATTTCACTCAAACATCTAGTTCATCTCTCATCTATTCTGTCTGTGGGTGGTCGGAGGGTGCCAATGGCAGGACCTACTTCTTTACTTTCCCTCTTTATTGAGTCTGGTTTCTGTCTGTCTCTTCACTTTACATTTCCCATGCAATATATGACGGTTCTTGTGTCGATGTGCTTCTCTTTACTCAAACTCAAGCTCAAAGTCTGTTCTGTTGCCACTATCTTTTGGTTGTGCTTGGTCATGATGAACCTCTGTTGGTTCCAGCTTCCCCTTGGCTACTTATTTGTTGTTGTTTTTTCTACCAGATGTTTATTTCTTTTCCATCAAAGCTTTTGTTTTGTTTGGTTTTGACTTTGTATATTTCTGTAAGCTGGGAGCCTTTTGGAGTGGTGGAGTTTGTGGCAAGCTTTAGATACACATAACGTGTATACTACATGTGCGAAATGTATTTTACATAACTGAAGTAATAAAACTGAGGAAAACATCATTGAATGAGTATGGAGCAAATGTGCGTCAAGAGAAAGATCTCAGTTGTCGGCAAAGCTATTTTTGAGCAATGGAGTGAAAAGGCCAAGAAAGTTGTGCCTGGTCAAAAATTTGGTCCCATCAGAAAATACGTTTATCCATCTCTAAATAATATTGAAAGGATTTTATGATGTTTTAAGTCTAAATATTTGTTATTATTTATTTTGGCAACATGTTGTGCTTCACCAGAGGTTAAAAATGTTCTAGAAATTGGGTCAATATACTAAGGTTAAAGCCATTTCTCCCATCTTTGTTTTTACACCCTATGTTACAAAATGTGGAATATCTTTAAAACTACTCAAGATATTCATGAGTTGCTATTTGATTAATTTTCTGCATTCCTGGCTCAAGCTTTAGGGTGGCCCTTGTTGGACAGTGTTGGATAAGTCCTGAAAGATCGCGGCGCTGTACGAAAAGAGTTTACCAAGTGTCTAGATTTGTTGTTGTTTGCTGCATAATCTTCCAATATATATCATCCTTTATAACAATTTTGTCCAAATTTAAGGGGCAACAAATTTCTTGTATTGCCATATATTTTTTTTCTGATGTCTTGTCAAATAAGTAAGACTGTTAAATATTTCTTATGAAGAGAAGTAGGCCTTAGTGTGTTCTGTTTTCATTCATTGATTCAAGTTATGATTTCTCTATATATTGTTCGAAATAAAGTTATTATAAAATGTCCTCGTTTTGATATATGTTTTTTTTTTCTTTACAGGAGAGGAGAAAAGAGGAAGAGCAGAGGAAGGCTAAGGAGGTGTTACTGAGAAGACAGAAGGAAGAGAATGGAGAGGATGACAGGAGGTGAACTAGAAGACGACATAGTGGTAGAATTAGGCTTTGTCACAGAACATCTTAGAAGACGTTGAATCCTTCTGCTATCTTGGGAGTGTAATTGACAGAGAGGGAGGAACAGGTGCTGAAATAAAGCCCGGCATTGGAAAAGCACACGCTGCTTTCATATTTCTTTGGATAGGATTTGGAAGACCAGAGATATCTCACTTCGAACAAAGCTGAGGATTTTCAATTAAAATGTGAAGTCAGTCCTTTTGTATTAATGTGAGACATTTAAAGCTTCACAGACTTGCATTGAACAAGTGTCTAGAAAGTCACTGAGGACCAGATGTAGAAGTGAAGGGATTTATTTATCAGTATGTTATTTTATCGTTGATTGTATCTTTCACTCTCCCAGGAATGAAGACAGACTGGACCGCTCCACGGTCAAGAATCTCATCGGACGATCTCAGAGCATCAAAATGACGGTCCGGCCCGATGGGTCAAAGTCAGATATCCAGCGAGCGGTCAGCTTCCGGGCCCGCAGTGATCAGCCCACCTCCCCGACAGTCTCCCTACAGAAGGCAGCTAACTTCAGACAGGTCCGTGAGAGAACATTTCTGGCACTTTTTTTTGTCTTGAAGACAGGAGAGCGGTTGTGTCTTTCTTTACTTTTTTTTTCTCAGCAATAGGAGAGCGGTTGTGGCTCTGTGTTTCTTAACTTTTTGTCTTAAAGACAGGAGAGCAGTTGTGGCTCTGTCTTTCTTAACTTTTTTTTCTCAGCTAAAGGAGAGCTGTACTTGTGGCTCTACGTCTTTGTTAACTTTTTTTTCCTAGCAATAGGAGAGCTGTAGTGGTTCCAACCACTGGTTCAGTTGGTATAATACTGGGCCGTAATGGTGTTGTGGATGGCTTTGACTCGAATCCCCGATGGGATGGTCTTGAGTGTGGGTCGGTTTTTTTTTTTGGGGGGGGGGGGGGGGACTCTAGGCTGTCGATTTACTTCAAAGTGTCTGATATTGACCGCAGAGACTGAGAGTTTAGTTGTGTGGTTGTTCATGGAGTAGTAGCTCACTGCCCAGCTTTTGTCCTTGTTGGCTAAAAATACAGAAGTTCAGTACCGCAGCTGGTACCTGAATGGACAATAGTTGGCTATAGGGACTGGGGTGTACATTTTTTTAGAAATTGTATCATTTACCTTTTTTAAAAAATGTATAATTATTTTCATTTTAAGTGTACAGCAGTTGGTCATTGAGACTGAAAATAATACACTCCAGTTTACTGAATGTATGATTGATAAAGTGTACAGAATTTTTATGTAGATTCTAGGAATGGGGCCTTTAAGTTTTTGGGGTTTTATTTAGCAGTTGTTAAATGTATAATTTTGATATGAATTTCTTAAACGTTCAACATTTACCTGTAGACACTTGGCAAAATAGAATTTAAAATTTATTGGCACCCAATTTTCATAATGCATACTTTACAATATTTGCCTAAAGTTTCTTGTTTCAGTATTTCTAAGTTGAATGTTTTTGTTCCTTTACCATAAGTAATGTGTTTATAGTTTCTAGAGCCACCAATTATCTATGTTTAGGTCCTGTGGTTTTGTTCCTCTACCATAAGTGTGGGTGGTTGGCGGGTGCTCTGGTGTGGTTTGCTGCTTCTTCTTTCCTATCAAACACCTATCGTCCTTATCTCCCCTCCTTTTTTATGTTTGTTACTCTCTTGTAACACCTCTAATCTTCTGGCGCTCATATGACCTAATGCAGTTGCAAGCGCCGTAAAATGTCTACTAAAACAAACAATTACCATAAGTAATGTGTTTATAGTTTCTAGAGCCACCAGTTATCTATGTTTAGGTCCGGTACTTTTGCTCCCCACAGGCGAGTGTGGACGACCAATATTCCCCCACCTCAGAGAGAGGCCGCTCCCCACCTTCCCGCTCCCCTCCTCCCGTGGAAGAAACCGCGGAAACAACGCTACCCTCCTCCCCTGCCGCCGATACATCATCACTGGCCGAGGAAGACGACAGCCCCGCCCCCGCCCTGCCCCATGCCCCGCCCCCGATGTCCTCCCCACCCAAACAGCAGCGAGCGTCTAGCCCGGAGGATGGAAGAGCTACGTCACCGTCCTACTCCAAGCGTGGTGGCCTCTCCCCTCCCCTCAGCCCCACTGGCATGATGAATAAACGAGTGGATTTGGTGAGTGGAGAACCCTTTTAGACTCCTAGATAAACGAGTGGATTTGGTGAGTGGAGATCCTTTAGACTCCTAGCAAATTACATTTAACCCTATCCGTACGCCCTGAGGTTATTTTGTACCCTCCGAGGTTGTCTTCTTTACATTTTAGAATACTTCTAGTACGGTACGAAGATCTCTTTGAAACTTTCAGTATTTCTCGAAAAATCACTTTGACAGACTGCTATGCAAAGCGTACGAATCAGATTAATGAGTAAATTTCCTCTTTGGAAAGTGGTGGCACAGAGTTCCCCACGTCGTATGGATACTATAGTAAAACACGACATACGGATAGGGTGAATTTTTTGAGGATTTTATATAAATTGAATCACTAAAGACAGTGAAAATAAAATAGAAGCAACAGAAATGTGGTTCCTTAGGAGACTGCTAAGAGTATCGTGGAAGGAAAAGAAATCAAATGAGGTAGTGCTTGGTGAAGCCCACGTGGAACGCTCAATGTTAAAAACAATCTGGAAACGACAAATGCAGTTTTTGGGACACCTGAATAGACATAAGGGTCTTGAACATCTAGCTCTCACTGGCAAAATTGAGGGCAAGCGAGGCAGGGGTAGGCCCAGAACAACATACTTAGGGAACCTAAACAAATGGGTAACAGGGAAAGATCAGGGAAACGTAGCTTTTTTGAAAGCATCCGAGCAAAGGAATGAATGGAAAACCATGACCGCCGATGTCTGTCGCAGATCTGGCACTTGATGATGATGATATGAATTGGTAACTTTTTCCGCCCCATGATGGTAAATCTGGCCACTAGCAGATGTATCAAGATATATCCCCCCAAAATACCATTGATTGGTCTTTCATACTCCAAGTGTAGAAAGTATTTTAAGAGGGAGGAAGAGATTTATGAGAGGGTATATAAAGGGGTAAAAGCTACGCAAAATTTTTTTTGTTTGTTTGTGCATGAGATCCAGGAATTTAACCCCAGTGATATTTCAAGAAATACTGTAACACAGCAATTTCACCTTTGCCTCAATCACCAGGCTGTAACCCAGTCACTTTCAAGGGAATACCATACTGTAAAACATTAAAAGGCTCTCAACGTTGCCTCAATCAGCGGTCCATAACCACCCAGTGATATTTGAGAGAAGGGAACAGTGTACTGTAAAACATTAACCCTTCCAGCCCCTGCCATTTTTGTGCACTCCCTAACCCCAGTCCCAGCCAATACAGAAGTATTTCAGAAATTGAGGCATGCATTCTGAAAAGTGATGTAGTATCCTTGTAATGAGGTTTAGATAATAACATATTACAATGTTTAAAGGTAAATGAACAAATATTATGAAAATCAAAGTTTAATTAGGTTCGCTTATTTGGAAAAACACCCAAATTCTGAACCCCCGAAACTGAAAATATATGCTCTTGGGACGGTGGGAGGTACAAGCGCTGCTGAAAATTTACGCGCTCAGGGCTGGAAGGGTCAACTCTTTAAATCCTTGAGTTTTTTCCACCGTTTCCCAGAGTTTTTTCTACAGCCACCTAAACCTGGTGCACTATGTCTCATTATAACCCCAAAAGCTTGCCTCCAACTTCTAAATGGTGGAAACCAAAGTTTAGTCATTACTAAAAGACTTGGTTTGGGAATAGTTCCAAAAACCAAGCAAAAACTAGCTCGAAATAAAACAAAAAGGTTTTCACTAGTATCGGACGCTCCCTGCGTCCGATGGAGTTTAAAGAGTTAAAAATCTCTCACCTTCTCCTCAATCGCCAGGTGAAAGAAGAGAGCAAGAAGACAAAGCGAACCCCAAGCTTCAACATCCGACGCCGGACGCGCAGCTTCAAGGACAAATACAAGCTCCCCGAGAACCTGCCCCCGGCTGAGCTGGAGGGTCTGGTGGACCGCAAGCAGGAGCTGCAGGCCGGTGGGAAGAAGGCTACCATCAGGTCATGGAAGAACTACTACACCGTGCTCTTTGGCCAGCTCATCTGCTTCTTCAAGGACAAGGAAGGTGGGTGGTTGCTGGGTGGCTGGTGGGTTTTGGCAGATGCTTTAACACTTTGCCGCCTCATCTCGCCGATTGGTGATGTTTACCACCCAGTTTCTTTGGATTTTCCCCCAAATATGATGGCAAAGTGTTAAAGCGGTGGAAACTGGGATGTGGGCTTTTTTGTAATTTATTTTTTTCCCCCACTTTTCTTTTGTTTTGGTTTGGGTTTTTTGGGGTGGTTTTTTTTAAGGTTTTGGAGGGGGGGATGGGGTGGGGAGGGGATTCTATGATTTGTTGCTGATTTTGAGTGTAGGTGGTTGAGGGGTGGTATGGTGGGCTTTACTTCTTTAATAAAAGGAAGGTGTAGGACATTTTCATCTGTTTGTTTGTTTGTTTGTTTGTTTGTTGTTGCTCTTTTTTTAGTGTCTGGGTCACATGTGTCATGTCTGTGTCATGTCTGTGTCATGGCTGTTGTGTGTGTTTCACGTATGTCATTTATGTGTCCTGCGTGTGTTTTATATGTCGTGTGTGTATGTGTGTGTGTTTGTGTGTGTATGTGTGTGTGTTGAAAATGTCATGTGCGTATTTTGTATGTCATGATGTGTCATGTCTGAGTCAAGTGTGTATTTTGTATGCCAAGGTGTCTCATGATGTGTCACATATTATGTCGGGGGCTCTCATGGCCTAGAAGTTAAGGTGTTGGCCTCTCATTCGAAGGTCCTGGTTTCGAATCCGGGTAGCGACCGAAAAATTTTCTTTTCTATATTTGTCTCCTTTCACCTCATTTCCTGCTCTCTAGCAATGTTCTGTCGTCTGCTTTCATCTCCTCTTTTTGCCCCCACCCCCTCACCTCCTTTGCCTCCTCCTCTGGGCTCCTGACTCTTTCTGCAGCCTTTCTACTGCTACTCCTTCACTTCTTCTTACTGCTGTCTTTCAGCCACACCCCTGATCTTCTGGTAGAAAAGATCTACACCTAGCCTTCTCGGACAAGGGCGAAAAATCTCGGAAGGCCCGTGTGCAAGTTGTGCATGTTAAAGATCCCTTGGTGGTCTAAAATTGATAAGAGTAGGCTTCGGCCGCCACCCGGGCAATATTCAAAATTTCCCACCAACTGAAAATATTAGGTGTGTCCCACGCGCTCATATGGCCTTATGCAGTTGCGAGCGCCGTAAAACACTTTACAAAAAAAAACAAAAAAACCATATAATGTAACGTGTGTGTCATGTGTATGTCATTTGTGTATGTCCCAGGATTTGTGGAGAGCCAGGCAGCGGCCCCTCCCCTCAACATTCACCGCTCCCAGAGCGAAGTGGCTGCGGACTACACCAAGAAGCAGCACGTGCTGAGGCTGCGACTGCACGACGGTGCTGAGTACCTGCTGGAGTTCCCATCGCCCGACACCATGCGGCTGTGGCAGCAGAAGATACAGTACTACTCAGGTGGGTCAACACTCGCACGCACGCGCTTGCGCAGGGAAATCTGTGGCTGCGTCCGAAGTGTGTCGATAACTGTGGAAAACATTGCTCACAAAAGCTGTGTCTTGGTAGGGGTGTAGTTTTGATATCTTTTACACATTAAAGCTATCATGTCTATGTCTGTAATGTGTTGATTATCTTGACAGGGAGAGAAGAGGCAGCCATGACATCATTTTCTTGAAGAATGACTGTGACATTATCGTCTTTAACATAAACTCTGACATCATTGCTTTGATGGTAAACTCTGAAGTCATTACTGTGATGGTAGGCTGTGATGTCATTGCCTTGGTAGGCTGTGATGTCATTGCCTTGGTGGTAGGCTGGGATGTCATCGCCTTGGTATGCTGTGATGTCATCGCCTTGGTATGCTGTGATGTCATTGCCTTGGTATGCTGTGATGTCATCGCCTTGGTATGCTGTGATGTCATTGCCTTGGTATGCTGTGATGACTGTGATGTCATTGCCTTGGTATGCTGTGATGTCATTGCCTTGGTAGTAGGCTGTGATGTCATCGCCTTGGTATGCTGTGATGTCATTGCCTTGGTAGTAGGCTGTGATGTCATCGCCTTGGTATGCTGTGATGTCATCGCCTTGGTATGCTGGGATGTCATCGCCTTGGTATGCTGTGATGTCATTGCCTTGGTAGTAGGCTGTGATGTCATCGCCTTGGTATGCTGTGATGTCATTGCCTTGGTATGCTGTGATGTCATCGCCTTGGTATGCTGTGATGTCATCGCCTTGGTGGTAAACTCTGACGTCATTGTCTTGATTGCCTTTAACATATCATAAAATAAATCCTGACGTCAAAGTCAGCTGGATCTTTCATGTGGCCTGCTCCTTCTACTCCTCCTCTATGTCATTTTTTGCAATAATCTGTTGTTGCTGAAAAATGGCTACTGTCTTGTTGACTGACAGGAAATCACCACTCAGCTGTTCAGTACTCCTCTAATCCCTTTTGCTTGACTCGGTAGAAAGATTTTATAAAGATTTATCCCAGTATATTAGATGAAATTACCGTACGTTTTGTTGTCTGTTGGTCACATTTTCTGCATGACGCTTGTCTGCCCATGCTTTTATGAAAGCCACCGTAAAATACCAAATTTCTCTGCATGATTTTCTCTCTTTATCTCTCTCTGTCTCTGTCTCTCTCTCTGTCTCTCTTTCTCTCTCTCTCTGTCTCTCCTTATGTCTCCCGCCTCCTTCATCCCTCTCTCCCCTCCTTTTATTTCTCCGCTTCTCTCTCCCTCTCCCTCCTTATTTCTCTCTCCCTCTCTCTCTCACTCTCACTCTCTCTCTCTCTCTCTCTCTCTCTCTCTGTCTCTCTGTCTCTCTCTCTCTCTCTCATCATACCCTCAATGACATGCAGTGTGTGCTTGTCCAACTGTCGAGGATAACGGTTAACCATTTCTATCAACTTATCAGGTGACCTAATTATTATTCATGTATTCTAATACTACATTTGATTTTCTCGCCATCGCTGCTTTTAATGATTCTCTCTTGTTTTTTTGTTGTTGATACAAGGGCAATCATGATTCCCAAACATAATGCATTTCTGTGTGATTGTCTTTCCTGATTTTGAGATAATTAGACACAAAGTCGGCTCTTATACATGTGTAAATTGTTTTGATAGTGCTGTAAAAGATAAAATATTATACACTCGATTAAACAACACAAAATTTACAAAAGAGGCTATGTCTTGTTAAAATTTCATTGAAAAAAGAAAACTATATAAAAATGATAGACCTGTAAGAGTTCTGGAGTACCGTAGTGTTGTTTTTTGTGTTTTCGTTAAAAAAATGCTACCTCACGTTTCGTAATTTTTGCAGAAAAGAAGTTTATAACAATATGAAAGTGATAGATCTGCCGGAGTTCTCGGTGTTGTTGTTATTCTATGTTTGTTTGTTTGTTTGTTGTTGTTTGTTTGTTTTCATTCTATAAATGAAACCTCCATTTTCGTAACACCCTCAAGTTTTTGTTGGCAACTCTTTCTGATGTTCTTCTACCTTACATTCCTCTTGCGTCTAATCTCTTCACACATAGTACTAGCAGGTGGTTGGTGGGTGCTCTGATGTGGTTTGCTTCTTCTTTCCTGTCAAACATCTATCGTCCTTATCTCCCCCTTCTTCTTTTTTATGTTTGTTACTCTCTTGTAACGCCTCTAATCCTCTGGCACTCATATGACCGTATGCAGTTGCGAGCGCCGTAAAACCTCTACTAAAAGAAACAAACAAACACATAGTAGTACTGGTTCAATCTATTCTCCCTTAGGCCTAGACTGTTTAAGTCATGCCAGTCAGAGACATTCTGTTTTGAATATATTCAAAATGTGTCGAGTTTTTTGTTTTCCATTTAAAGACAAAATGTATGAGTAATGCTAGGGTAGGCTACTAACATTAAATGTTTGTGAAAAGTGGACAGCTTTTTTTTTGTTTTAAAGTAAACTTTAAAACAAATTATTTTACTCATATGAATTGAAACGCCTTTTGCTTATAATATTGTAAGGTAAAGTTGAAGTGCAGATAACATAAAAAAGCTTCGTAAACATGTAAACCTATTTATAGTCTATAGCAATGAATTCTGTACGCATATTATTGTATCTTTTAACTTCATATTTTAAAAGCTTGAAAAAGAAGTTCTAGGTAATACTGAAATAATATGCTTGGAATATGAATCTGTAAATGTATCTTTCAGTCTGATGGAATGTACACCGAAACCCCGATATCTTTCTATCCACAGTCCTATTTATCAACTGTTTAGAATAATATATTATACTTCTTTATTATGTCCATGGTTCTTTATATCCATGGTCTTTCATGCCCATGTTTCTTCATATTATCCATGGTCCTCTATGCTCGTGTTACTTTTATGTATCCACGCTCGTTTTTTTTCACGATCCTGTTTATCAACAACCCCTTTTATAAAATTCCCTCTCCTTTATATTGTATTATCTATCCACGGTGGTATGTGTGGGAATTCCCGGAGTGTGAGGACTAACGCTATCATGACTTACGTTTTCAGACCAGGAATCTATGTTCGACTCTCTCAATCTGGCTCTCCCTGAGCCCTCGGCGGACGAAGGTGAAGGTCGCAGCACTCTAGTTTGACGCCAAGCTTTCACTGTTTGATTTCGTTTCCTACATTTTTGGACATTTTTTTTTTTTTTTTTCCCCTTTTTATTAATTTTTTGTTGTTTTTTGTTTGGTTTTCTGTTGTTTTTTTTGTGCTCTGTTTTGCTCTTTCCACCATAACGTAGCGGTTTGCTTTAACATAGTTGTCTCTCACTCTCTGCTACTTGCGTTTTTAGAGTGTTTTTTTTGTGTCTGTGTTAACCCCAAAATGGCCTGACAGACAGACAGACAGACAGACAGACAGACAGACAGACAGACAGACAGACAGACAGACAGACAGACAGATATTGGAGATAGCCAGCTTTTCAGATACCTTATAAGAGCTTGTGAGAAAACTGCTACTTCTGTCACTGGGTTTTGGGGTTTATTTTGGGAGAGGGGTGATGGCGGCACCTTTGCCTTTATCACATAAGACGTGAGTTCGATTCCCTTATTAAAGAGACGATGTTTTGGAGATATTTTCCTTTTTTGGGTTCTGTAACCCACTCATTGTTTGTTTGTCGTATTGTGAATTCCTGGACTGTCGCTCTCTGTTGGTGGCACCCCCTGCCTGCCTCTCTCTATGTAGAAAATGTGTAAGATATTGTAGGGATAGATACATCTTACTTACTGGGCTGCACTGGGCTGCTGTGCTGGTGGTGTGGCGGTGCTTCTGTAGGCGGGAGTTGGGGAGCTGCATTGTCACTGTTGCTGTTTCTGTTACAATTACTTTTGCTGTTGATGTTGCTGTTACTGTTTCCGTTAATGTTGCTGTTTCCGTTACTGTTGCTGTTACTGTTACTGTTGCTGTTTCCGTTAATGTTGCTGTTACTGTTACTGTTGCTGTTTCCGTTACTGTTACTGTTGCTGTTTCTGTTACTGTTGCTGTTTCTGTTACTGTTGCTGTTTCTGTTGCTGTTGCTGTTACTCATGGCATTGCCACTATCACTGTCACCGTTACTCTCAGTGTGTCAATGTTAGCGTTACTGCCACTGTCACTTTTGCTGTCTCTGTTACTGTCTCTGTCAAGGTCGCTGTCACTGTCAATGTTGCTGTTATTGTCAATATCGTGATGACGTAGAAACGCTCGTCTGCCAGTTAGAGTCGGTGTACGGTCGTATTGTGATGTCATAGTCATAGTTCATTATATACACGCGCTCTTTGGTGTCATGTGTTTCTGCTTACTGTGTACTTTATGCATGTTATTATAACGGTGTTTGGGTCGTTATCTTGAGTTTCTCTTAAATTGTCTTAATTGTGTCTAAGAAGGACGTAAAAATGTACAGTTATCACCTGAATGTGACGTCCGAGGAATCGTAGGGAGAAATCTTTGAAAAATAACCAAAGATTATGCTTGAAACGGAATAAAAAAGACATTAAGTATATAAGAAAAATCCAGATTGAACATTTATCAAGGTGTGAGAAAAGCTTACCAAGAGCATAAAAAAAATACTATAATATAATATTATATGTCTCTGATAGTGATGTGTTGCT
>NW_004797804.1:224252-227060 GCF_000002075.1 Aplysia californica
GGGGGGGGGGGGGTAACCCATTCAAAATAATTTTTCATTTATTTGAAGAAGATTGTGTACAGCTTTGTCATGTTTGGTCAGTGTGTGGATGTAGATCTAGATGTGGAAACTTTTTTTTTCTTATGACAGTCATTGTGCTTAGTGAAAAACTTAACCAACAACAGTCTTTCTCTAACAGCAGTCTTTCTTTTTTCCTTTCTTTTCTTCCAATTTAATTCCTTTTCTTTTGCATTTTTTCTCTCTTATTTTTTCTTTCGTTGTTGTGTTTCTCGTGAAGCTTTTTAATTCTAGCTTGTAACTTTGCGGTTGTAAATCTTGTTTCTGTTTTTTTTAAATAATTTATTACTTTGGTGTTTTAAAGGAACATTTTACGTGGAATACACTTTTTTGAAACTTCCAGTTTCTTTTGTTCTTATTTCATTTTATCCCTTTGGGAAATTGGTGGATGTTTTGTTATGGTGTTTCTTTTTGTGGTTTTCTTTTTTTTTTTCCCTTTGGCATCATCATCTGATATGATGATAATGATGATGACGATGATGATGATGATGATGATGATGAAGATGATGATACCTAACAGTCGTATAGACATGTTGTGTGTGTCCATCTGTATGAATGAGGAAGGTCCTATTGACCAGAATAGAAGTTTTGCGTTAAGGAGAGGGGGGGGGGAGGAAAGAGAGAAGATAATGAAAGATGGTTGGGTAAATTTTGTCTTTACCGTAGGTTTTTAGAGGTCTTTAAGGAAAAAATCTTAGTTTAATTTTCTTTCTTTGTAAAAAAATTGTTACTGTTAGTTTGAATGTCTTAGAAAAGTGGGGAAGAGTTAAACGTGAACTGTTTTGTGTTTATCTTTGGGTTTTTTATTCGAGCAGGGCTATGAAATTTCATATGACCTGGCTATTTTATTTCCTGGTAGGCCTACCATCACATGGTCGTTCTACGTAAAAATTGTGTTTGACCTTGTTTTGGACGTGACTTGAGTTCACCGAGTGTGTTCACTTGATGTGCTGGTGAAAGTGAAGAACCAAACCTGTCCACTTCGTTGTATCATTATTTATTTGGTAATCTGCTCGTTTTGACGTCACAAAACAGCGGACATGGGTTTAAAAATGCCCAACTCTTAAAAACAAAACCCCCCAAAAAGACAACTTTTAATAACCAGCATGAGATGTAGTATTGCCACTATAAAAATTAATGTATTTTGTTTGAATGAAATGGCGTATGAATCAGGAAGTGTTTTTGCGCCATACAGCACTGTTGCCTCCTCAGTTTCACAGATTTTCATAGACTACATGACAATTGAATAATTATAAAATGTTTCTTATTTGAACTAGATGTGTGTTCCTCCTGCCCTTATTTCAGCTGTCCCCAACACCCCCATCCCCCTAAGTGTTCCCAACACCTCCCTCTCCCTCATGAGTCTCCCCCCAGACCTCCCTCCCCCTCTCATCCCCCTCCCCGCTGATCACTGATAGGTCCCTCATCTCCCACAACCGCTTCAGAACCACTGGGTGCTTTCACTATCGGTATTATTTGGATAATTCTTTCTTTTTTTCTTTCTTTCCCATCATTTCTTCGGAGAGGAAGATTCCATTCTATCTTGTGTGTCATCCCATTTCGTGTGTTTCAAACCATCCTGTTTTATTCCCTCTTTTGTTTCAATATTTCGCAACTTCGGATTGAGACATGGAGAACCCAGTTCCCCCCTCTGTGTGATCTTCTCAACTACCCCTTTACAGCAGCAGCTCTCCTCTTCTTTTTATACATAATTTTTATCAGTCTTTTCAGTGAGGTCACAGTAAACTTCTGGACTTGAAAGAGAAAGTTGTTGCTATCGATCCAGGAAAGAGAAAGTTATTGTTACTGATCCAGGAAAGAGAAAGTTATTGATACTGATCCAGGAAAGAGAAAGTTATTGTTATTGATCCAAAAAAGAGAAAGTTATTGTTATTGATCCAGGAAAGAGAAAGTTATTGTTATTGATCCAGGACAGAGAAAGTTGTTGTTATCGATCCAGGAAAGAGAAAGATTTTGTTATCGATCCAGGAAAGAGAAAGTTGTTGTTATCGATCCAGGAAAGAGAAAGTCAAGATGAAAAAATTATTTAAAAAAAAAAAACAGCTGAAAAACTTCTTGCACTGAAGTATGAATATGTACAATATATGACTATGGAAGTAGGCTAGGCCCTATTCTTGCAGAAATCATGACATGTCTCATTTCCCAAATCCCACCACTCTCTTTTTATAATGCTCCAATGGTCCCTCTTCTTCTTTCTGATCATTTCGTTTGTATTCAAAACAAAATTTCAGTAAATACACAATAATATAAATCATTGACATGTATTATGCTCATTAAGAGATACAGCAAGACTTTTTATTATCATGATTATTATAGTTGTTATTATTATTTAATGATATGTATTCTCACTGAAGGTCCCAGAGTTTTTACAAACTCAAGTGTTAATAAATACCGGTTCAGTTGCTGTTTTACAAACATTTACAGGCCACAGAAGTCGGTCATCATGAACTATTTTTACACCAGCTGAAATTCTTACCCCATCTCCTTTTTTCTCAGAGGCTCGATTTTTTCGTCTACTAGTGTGTGTCTCGTCTGTTTGTCTGATAGTTCTACGGATCATGCTAGGGTTTTGCCTCACTGTAAGGGATATGGTCTATGTTAACTTTATATGTAAATATGTGAGGCCTAATCTAATTAATAGATAGAAAAGAATCCAGTTTTTTATGACGTCTACGCACACAACTATTCCTCCTGAATTTCGCTCTTTGCCATTTTGGCCTCTGAAGGGGG
>NW_004797804.1:227294-239597 GCF_000002075.1 Aplysia californica
GGTTCCACGACAAGCGTTCCACGACAAGCGTTCCCCGCCAAGCTCGAAGATCATCAATTTTGACCTTTAGAAATTATATGGAACAAAAAGTGTGTGTGGGGGGCGGGGGGTAGGTTAATATGGTATCTTAATGTCGAAATGGAAACATTTATTGGGGCAGAATGAATAAAAGTAGAGAAAAAGCTTATTTGGTCATTTGATTCATAGAGATCGCAGGCTGCTGCCTTTAATTTTGAGACAAACTGTTTTAAACCGGTAAAGTTTAAAATTTATGCTTTTGTGATCTAACGAGAGAAAGTGGAAGTTTGAACTTTAGAGACAAACCATTTTGTCTTAATTGCCCCTTTGCTCTTCATGATACATTCATGGCTTACGTCTAGTCTCAGAAACGGAAGGTGGGTTTTTGGCAGGTGCTCTGGTGTGGTTTGCTCCTTCTTCGCTATCAAACATCTATTGTCTTTATCTCTCCTCCTTCTTTTTCATGTTTGTTACTCTCTTGTAACACCTAATCTTCGGCACTTATACGACCTTATTGTGTTGCAAGTGCCGTAAAACTTTTACTAAAACTAATACTGGAAATGGAAAGAAATAACGTCAAATATGACTTACAAGTTCACGGGGAAAGACGCGAGAGCGTCAAGTCGATGTTGTCATGTAGAAAGTTTCGTTCATTCGAAGATTCACTTTTGGTGAAGTGTTACTTCGAATGGGAATTATTATAACATACATTGTTGTTTTTGGTGGGTTTTTTCACCCCTTTTTCTGTTTTTTGATTTTCCAACTTGACGATGATGATGATGGTATTTCTCTCTCTATGTGGGGCTTTTATCATTTATCTTGACATGTTTTCGTTTACCTGATGAGTGTTCCCTATTGGTGCTGTGGTACATTTTATTTTGTTTTCCACCCCTTTCCCTTCCACCCATCCCTCCTCCTTTCCCTTCCCCCATCCCTCCTCCTTTCCTTTGCTTTTGGTAACACCACCCCCCCCCCCCCTTTATAAAAAATACTTTTTCCCTACTCAAATCCTCCAATTTCATTCTTCTGTACACAACACTGCTTGCTCCCCACCCCTCTTTTTCTGTTTCCTTCTTTTTCGTTTGCCTTCCCCTCCTCCTTTTGCTCCTCCCCCTTTCGTTTTGCCCCGCCCCTTCCCACCAATAGATCTGGACCCCTCAGAGCAGTTTGCGCGATCCTCCTATCAGGGGCAAGAGGCTCGTGACGTGAGCCCTCCCCCTCCGTCCCACCTCCCCCCTGCTGACCAACCACCTACAGCAGCCACCAGCACAAACTCCGCCTCCTTCACCTCTGGGCCGGCCCCACCCCCGCCTGGCCCCGCCCCGCCACAGCCGATGCCGCGGACGATAGAGCACGTGATCTCCTCTGATGTGTCCACGGTAGCAGCAGCAGACGACCGCTCACCGGCCCACTCCAGGACTTCCAGTCTTCCCTCCAACAATTCAGGTGACACTTTAACCCTATCCGTACGTCATGTTTTACTATCGTATCCATACGACGTGAGGACTCTGTGACACTTTTTAACACTATCCGTAGGTCGTGTTTTACTATCGTATCCATACGACGTGAGGACTCTATGCCACCACTTAACACTATCCGTAGGTCGTGTTTTACTATCGTATCCATACGACATGGGGAACTCTGTGCTACATCGAAGAGGAAATTTACTCATTAATAATAATAATGATCATACTATAACAATAACAATTGATGATGATGATGATAACGATGATAATGATGATGATAATGATGATGATAATGATGATGATAATAATAATATTGATAATGATTATAATTATATTTATATATAAGCACATACCCATGCTTTTCAGCATGCTCTATTCACCTTGTAGATGGAGATCTCAACTAAACCTTTCCCTTAACCTTATGGTAATCCGTTATCATGTTTTGTTTGACAGAGGATGACTACCAGCAGCAACCTTTAGGGGAGGAGTATGGGCAAGAGAAGGGTGAGTGGTGAGGGTAGACACACACACACACACATACTCACACACACGCACACATACACACACACACACACACACACACACACACACACACACACACACACACACATGCACACACACACATATTCACCGGCATATATTTAAACTTATCCTATATGTATTTTATTTCTAAGTGATATACGTGAATACTCAAATTGTCCTCTTTGAACTCATAAATGTACTTGAATATAATATTATAGTAATATGATTTTTGATGTGACTGAAATGTATACGGTAGTGCAGGAAACTAGGCTCTTTTATCTGAAAAATCAGATTTACCAATCTATATAAGTTTTATCTTAGAATGTCAGCTTTTTGTCTCAGTAGAACAACTGAGACCAAGAACCGTCATCTCACAGTTTTTTGGCTCGTGACTCAACTTTTTAAAAAGAGCAATCTTATCGGTCGAGATATAAACTGGGTGAAAAGGAATATAAAACACATGATTTGTATATAGATATCTGTTTTCTATAAATAGCAGTCATGGCACTTTGGCTTAACATGCATCATCTTTCTGTCCTCAGATTCTTCTTTCGACGAAGAAGTTCAGGTAAGAGCTACTGCTTTCTGGTAAAAAAGACGAGAGATTTTTTTCCTGGCAATTTGTGTCCTTTTGGATCAGGGTTTGGATAAGTGGGATGGTGTTGAGTTGGTAATGGGAACATCACAGTGAGCTTCTGTTCAACAAAAACATATCTATCTACTTTGTTCTGACTATCATCTTTCTTTCCTCTGTGGTGTAACAGTTAACCTCTTTGCCATCACACACAAAAGACTTGAGTTTTATTTGCCGTTGAGAGGGTTTTATTTTTTTGGTAGTAATTGTGTACCGTCATCTGATCCGGTGACTGCTACAACTTTGTATCCGTCTCAACACAGGTTGACATTGACAGGCAGGCTCAGAGCAACCTCCCTCCTCCTCAAGATTATAATCCAAACCCTGTCGATAGGGACATGTCGATAGGGACATAAAGCATAACACTTACTTACTTAAAATAAAACATAACACTTACTTACTTTTGCTTTACTTTTCCGATCCAGCGGCCATCTGGGTTCTAGTCCTTCGGCCTGTTGATATATGGTAAAGAATTTACAGGTTTTTGTCAGCTGTGTTTTGTCGCTGTATGAAGTATTTCCCGTATCTTGGGAGGCTGGTAGGTAGGTGCTACACAGGTCGCTAAGAGCATGGAAGGTAAAGAGTTGGTGTGACACTGTTTAGTCCTGGCAGTCACACAACGGGCAGTCAGGTGGGCTGTCCTTGCGAATCCTATTATAGATAGGAATTCAGTGGGATGTGTTGAGTTCTTAGGTAAAAGATATTGACTTGTTCTCTTCCACTCAGAGAATTTAGTGCATCTTTTGATTTCGGAGCGGTCGTGTGAGCAAATACAGAAACATAATACAAAATGTACAACCATAAAACATGAACCGTACAATAACCAATGTGTGTCATCGAGGAGAAACCAGGCTCTCGTCAAAATGATGAAATCCAAGAAACTGACATTTTTCCAACTGTTGGAAGAGTTTTATTAAATTTTCTTTTTCGCACAACTCCTTTTATTAAATTTTAAGTCGATGTAAAAACCTACAGTATTTCTATGTGGATTTTACAGAAAAATGTTGATAGTAGGCACATAAAATGTAAGTGCAGTTTCTGAGAATACTGAAGCTTTGGTAACCATTTTCTCATTCATTTTACATCTGATTCTAGGCAACCCCTACCTCTCTCTCTCTGTTCAAGACAGTTGAGTATTTTTTCATCATAATCAATACAAATGAACAAGCTGCAAGATGATGCCAATAACTCCAAAAGCCAAAAATTGACAAGAGCCTGAGAACACTGTATAGGGTCACAAATCATGTCAATAGAGGCATAGAACAGATGCCAAATGTGACGCATCCTGGTGAAATCAGGCACTCATCTAAATAATGAAATCGAAGAAACAGTCATTTTCCTGGGTTTTTGACCATTTTTGTCGTATATTTTTTTTTTAGCTAAACACCTTTTATGTCAATGTAAAAACACTTCTGTGTCAACTTGACTGAAAAATGTTAATTAAAACAGTACAAATAATGTAAATTTTCAGTTTCTAAGGGCTCTAAAGCTATGGAAGTCACCAAGCTTTGCCGGCAATTTTCTCACTAATTTTACATCTGACAACAGGAGACCTCCACCTCCTTCAATCGCAAATATCTCAACTTCTAATCAAGATAGATGGGTATTTTTTTTGTTAAAAGCACGGGAAATGAAGAGACTTTAAGATTATACCGAAAACTCTATATATGCCAAAAAAACTGACGAACGCCTGATGACACAAATTTACAACTACAAAATCTCTACAGAATAATCACAGTTATTTTTTCCTTGTCCTCAGTACCGGGCAAGACAGCCAGGTGGAGCATCCTCCAGCCGCCCAGCGTCCGAGTACGTTATGTCCTCCTCCAGACAAGAGGACATGCAGGACAAGGAGAAGAGGAAGAGCCATGGTGGAGTCTTCGGCTTCC
Source organism: Aplysia californica (assembly GCF_000002075.1). Taxonomy (NCBI): domain Eukaryota; kingdom Metazoa; phylum Mollusca; class Gastropoda; order Aplysiida; family Aplysiidae; genus Aplysia; species Aplysia californica. Next base: position 231,824 of record NW_004797804.1, read on the forward strand.
TCAAGAAGAAGAAGGACAAAGAGCATAAAGAACATAAAGAGAAAGAACACAAGAAGGAAAAGTCCACGCACGTCTAAAAATAGATGTTGAGAGAATGAAGTTCATGTCATCCACGGGGACGAATCAAAATTAATTTCCTTTTAAGATGAGATCTGATTAAAGAAATAAGATGTACTTTACTGTGCTTCCATTAGAAGAAACTTTGGGAGATAAGATAAAAGAGACTTTATTTATCCTCCTATAGAAGAAATTGACGGTGTTTCTGTTGGCTTCCATTTTGGTTCTACATGATTTTCTTTTTTCAAATTAAAATTGTCACCAGATATCACAGAGAGAAAGAAGTAAACACATTTTTGCAAACAGGCCTTTGTAGTGTAATAGTTAGGCTGTTTGCCGAAGATGCGTGTTTAATGAAACTACATGCTGTTTATAAGGTTCAGCAGCTCGATATTGTGCCTGTTACTCCTAATATTTTGTCCTGATAAGGACTCGCTTTCAAGGAAAAAAAAAACAGATGCAAATGACAAACCCCGTGGGTGACAGAAAATGGTTGGAGAATAACTGAATACGCGTGAGACTGAAGAAGAACAGACGTTGTTACGGTACAAATTGATCAAAATGTTTATTCTCTGTGTTCTTCCTCCACTCATATCTATCAATAAACTGAAACTGAACAAATAATTTACAACAATTACTATTTAAAATTATATTCATACCTGACCTGTAATGTCTTATACTGAAGTCTATCCAGAAAAAGCTTTCTACTGTTAAATTATTTCACTGTGTAAGTTTCTTATATGATGATAATAATAACACGTTATTACGGCAAATCGTTTATAAACACTAGTTAAAATTAAGTTTAATATTTCCCCCCCCCCTCAAAGGCAGGAAGTTGGTCTGCCATCGTATACTTTGTTTTGTCGGAGGATTCTCAGTTAAGCCAATTGTCTGTTCTTATTGATTGAATGAAAAGATAAGATGATCTGTCTTATATTAAGTTATATTACAATAATCTGCTTTTGAGCGTGTGTGATTTTTTTTTTTTTTCCTGAACCTGCAACCCGTTATGCAAGATTGTTATCGAATTTTCAATAGTTGTTTGTTTTATTATGTGGTAACATTGATATAATATTTGTCTCCAAAAGTATGTCTCAGTGACGGTAGAGTATGTTTTTATATAAATACATTACATATATTATATATATATATATATATATAACAAATAACTTTTGCTTTCGATTGGATGGTAGTTTTCTGTGTTGTTATTATCATTACGCAATGTGACTGTAGAGATGTATCTTTGTTGGTGTGCACACACTCAGTAACGTCCTGCCCTGTGTTAGAGGCTGGAGATTTCTCAGTTTATTACCACTTGATTCTTCAAGTCCAAATTTGGCCAAATTTGAAAGTTTTTGAGTCCAGTTCAGAAATATTCTACAGGTTGTGTTACAGAAACAGCCCTTTGTATCACTAGGGACATTTCTTAGGTCTCACAGACTGACCACAGAGACAGAAATAAGATGGAAGGAGGACCGGTTGATTAGGAGAAGATGAAAAAATGGACCTGTGATAGTTGAGAATTAGAGAAACTAACAGCTGATTCAACAAGAATCGTGGCCTGTACCAGTACGCAACAAACTGTCTGAAACCTGTTCTGTATTCTAATTATGGTTTTGCTAACTACCAGTATTGATAGTTTCCGGCACCACCGAGAACCTGATAAATCTGTGTGTTTGGTCTACATCTGTTTCAACAAAGTACAATGTTATGTAATAGATCTAGCTTAGTTTGAGCCATCTCAGCTTTCTATGAAGGACATTTATCTTGAAAAATGAGATAAGATGATACTTGGTTGTTGCCTGTGGGAAGTTTGGAAGTTTAGGAAAAGGTTCTGAGAGGCAGGAAAAGGGACAGGTTTGTAGTAAGAAAATTGTGGGCATTTCAGTGTAGAGATGCGTTTTATCATTATCAAGCTCTTTGGAGGACCGCATGGCCTTTCACCTGTTTTTGTGCATGCTGGTGAGATATATATATATATAGCCATGACTCCGAGTATTTGGCTTTGGTGTACGATGTACTTAATTAAAGGTAGGCGAAATAATGGAGAATATGACCGGCCTTATTTATGAAATAATATTATTTATAATATTGTTAGACATTACGTTTAATGTGTCACTGCAATGTACTACCAGTACATATTTTTCTACTGTTCAACTGGGCTTGTTTTTTTTGTTTTTTGTGTTTTGTTTTAAGGGATTGCTGTTGTTGTTTTTTGTAACCTTGTGCCTGTACATTGTAATCTGCATACAGCGTAAAAACATGTGGTCCACATTCAGGGACTAGTTGGAAAACGGCGCAGATAAAAAGCATAATAACATGGACCCTGTATCAGAGGCCGAGAGAGCCGCGTTGTTTCAAAGGACGCCTCTGGTGTAGTCTCTCCGTTGTCTACGTTACCGATATATAGTAGAAGAATGCTTTCTTTTTAGTTATAGCCTTCTAATTTTTTGTCTCTGACTGTGCTAGCGTAGGATCTGCTTGATAACACACAGAGGTAAAGCATAGCTTGTTGTTTTCTGGATGTTTTCTTTTGGTGATGACCAGCGTGTTGTGTTCATGACCCGTGCGTGAGAAAGTGGTGGCCATGCTGCCTGCATTATGGTGAGGGCAACGACGTTATAGGCGCTCTCTCATTCTCTTTGTTTACTAATCGCTTTGTGTTCCTGCTTGTAATTTTTCTTTCATTTATTTTTGTTTTTAAACTTCAATTCAACGTTGTTGTGATGCAATCATCTCATCTGCATTTCTGCTTTGTATTTCACCAGCTGCTTATAGTTTTGAATGCCGCACCCCCCTCCCCCACCTTCATCTTTTTCTCTCTCTCTTTTTATCCCTGCCCCACTCGTCGCTAGCTACTATAGTCTGTTAAATTAGTATGACTAGTTGGATCTCATAATCATATTCTTCTGTAAGAACAAGAGCATGTTCTATACATGAGACCTGGTCAAAGTTCCACTTGACTGACTGTGGTTTAAACTGGCCCTATTCAAATTAAAGAAACAAAAGCCAGTTCTCATGTAAAACTTTCTGCCGTTGGTTTGGTTTTTTTATATATTTTGCCTGTTTTTGACTCCTTTGTTTGTAGACTTTTTCTTCAACTTAGAAATGACAGGTCGGTCTTATTTAATTTCTTTGTGGCGGTTAGTCCACCTGCTTCCTCTTGTTCATCTCTATGCAATGACTGTTGGTTATAATTATAATTAGCTTGTTTTACGTGTAACATAACAGTCAATTAACATACTTGTGTTAAGAAAAAATCGTGAGCTCCACTTTACGTATATATATATTCTAGAAGTTATTCGTCGACATTTGCTATATATTCTATGTTGAAGAGCCGCCTTATACGTTCAAAGTTTTTGGCCACTAAAACTTCCATTGTTTTCAAACATTTAATAAGACACATTCCGTGAAGAAGTGGGTCCATTTCTTCCAGTATCTATGACCTAAGCATATATTGAGGGTTGTCTGTGCAATGTCCTCATTGCTGGTTTTATCAACCGGGGCGCAATAAGATTTAATTTCAAACGTTTCCTTTGTTTTCGTAACTGCCATATTTTATACTCCTTGTGAATTGTTAACTTTTAATGTAGCATACCAGTTGCTTTGTATGAATTTAGACTCAGCTCTATTTAAAAAGTGACAACTTGTTTTACTATATATATCAGAGAAAGGTAACTGTTCTATTTGGTTCTTTAGCTTTGTGAACATATGCCTCCAAATATGTGTGGTGCCTAACAATAAGATCTTGGCAAGTATTCTTACCGAGTCATAAGTCATAAGTCACACCGCTGAGTCCAAAGTCACACTGTAATTTCAATAGTCAGCTTTGGATCAGCTGACCAGCATGAACTTGAACACATAATTATATAGAGATACATATCCAAAAACTATATGACAATAAGAACTTTAAACATCGAAACATTACTCCGAGACTAGTAGATCGTATGCACAGGTGTTCCTAGGCAATAATTGTTTGGAGCATGTTCACTTTGACAAGGCTTTCGGAACTCTCTTCTTTTCTTTTTCCGTTCATAAGTTATTGCATTGTTATTATTGAAAGCATTCTAAACTCTTTTTTCTTATTTCCATTCATTAGCTATTATTATATTCATCATGCTTGACTATTTGTTTGTCTTTTACACTTGATGCAAAGATAAAGATTTGCCTCACATGGTTAGTAGTTAACTGATCATGCAGTAAATCATCTTTTCTTTCGTTTGTTCTTTTTAAAAAATTGTTCTTTTATTTTATAATCAAGGGCTTAACATGACAACCGAGACATAGGATTGTCTTTCTTGTTGTTGTCCAGACAGATGAAGAAAGCTTTGTTGTACTCTGTGTATCGTCATAGACATAAGCTCCTATGATTGGACATACTCCTTGAACAGAATAAAAATTACACGTATTTACACAAGTGGACTGCGTATGTGTGAGTCTGTGCTGGAGATAGTGTGTTTGTTCGTTTGGGAGGGGCGTTACTGAGATTGACAGTATTTGTTTGTCTGGGAAGGGGAGGGCGGAGGGGGGTGTTGATTGTCAACTGTAACCCATTGTCATCCACAGCTGTACACATGGTATGTTGTTCAGCCTTATTGTTAACCCGGTCAGTGGGTGGGTGGTGGGTGCTCTGGTGTGATTTGCTTCTTCTTTCCTGTCAAAGGCTATCGTCCTTCTCTCTCCTCCTCCTTTTTTGTGTTTGTTACTCTCTTGTAACGCCTCTAGTCTTCGGCACTTATATGACCTGATTGTGTTGCAAGTGCCGTAAAACTCTCACTAAAACTACACTAACCCAGTCATCCATGACCACTGTCCTACACAGACCTGCCAGCCTTATGCCAAAAATGTGTATTTGTAAGTTTTATTGGCGATCGTAAGATTTTACACCACTTTGCCAAAGTGTACGACTTTTTGCTCGATCCGATCGATCGTCGAAACAAAATCTTGCTCCGTTTGCCGCACTGATTCGCGACCGCCATCGGTCCAATCTATTATTAATTGGCCCCTATGACAGCGAATATATACTATTGGACGAAGACACACACTTCCCTTGATTGATTTTTACCTAATTTCATTTTGTTTAGGCCTACTTCCGCCGAGTTCATGTTGCGAGTTGGCTTTTCTTGTAATTTTTTAAAGAGTTTTAATTGCGTGTGTGTCGAAATAGTGATATTTGTTATATTATGTACACTTTTTTTTTTTTACAATCTTGCACTTTTTTAGCTAAGATCTTACACTTTTGTGGCCGGTGGGGTTGGCAGCTCTGCCTACATGCCGTTTGTTGTTTTGCCTTACTGTTAACACTTGTAGTGTCTTTAGGCCATTCCCAAAGGGGGGACATTTCTCATTCAAGCACAGTAGAATTTTAAATGGGCTGATTCATGTCACGCTCATAACTGCCTGATCTACAACAGGGAACTGCTGCTTTTTCTTTCCTAATCCTTACTATTGTCATTTTCCTCTACTTCTTTTGTATGTTTGTCACTCTCTTGCGACCTGCTATTTTTGAGGTGCCTTGATAGTCGAAGCAGACCTTATGCTGTTGAAGCTAGAGAGGTGAGCAGAATAAGTCTGATTCCCTGTAAAGACTTCTCTGTTGACACCCACCCCTTGGCGCTCATATGACCTTATGCAGTTGCGAGCGCCGTAAAACCCTCTACTATAAAAAAAACCCTAACACTTGTCAGCCATAGCGACAGCGTTACACATGAAAAACACCATCATAAAGTGTATCGGGAGCATGCTGACAGCTGTAACACTGACATTACTGATTACAAGGTTGCTAAATTATGCGGGGTACTTAAAACCCCGGGGACAGAAAAAGGATTTAAATCGGGGATAAAAATGGCTACTAACCAAAGATCCTAAGTATGTTAAAGTCATAGGGTCATACGGAAATAAACAGAAAAATTGAGCAATTTTTCTTTTCATATTAAATGTAAAATTTAACATGGAATAGACATGGTAGCCAGATAATTTTCAAATGCTCGACTTTTGGTTTGTGTTAGAAAGTTTTATCCCTACTGATGATATAATATACCGTATACATGTTTTGCGCCAGTGTCCTATTTAGTATTTTTCTCTCCGTATATTTGTATTACACTGAGACATGATGCAAGAGGTTTTCTAAGCAATCTTTTTTTTTTTAAAGTAAAAGGTGGGTGGTCGGTGGGTGGTCGGTGGGTGCTCTGGTGTGGTTTTGTTCTTCTTTCCTATCAAACATCTATCATCCTTATCTCCCCTTCTTCTTTTTTATGTTTGTTACTCTCTTGTAACACCTCTCATCATCTAACCTTTACTAAAACTGAAAAAGTAAAAGTTTGGACTAATGTCAGATGTACATGGTTTGTGATTGTTACCATCGATAACACCATATGTGAGGCACCATGACGAAATCAGGCGCTCGTTAAATAATGAAATCTGAGAAAACAGTATTTGCCACTGCTTTGGCTGTTTTTAATAGAGTGTTTTTTTTTGACTCGACATCTTTACTGTCAGTTTCTAAACATATTTATTTCTGTTTAGATTGTGCTAAAAAAAACATTGATTAAAGGCACAAAAAAAGTAAGTTTTCTGTTTCCAAAGATTCCAAAGCTATGGAAGTTACCAATCTTTGGCAGCCATTTTCTCGCTAATTCTATCTTTCAAACCAGGAGACTCCATAAATTTCAATCCGCAAATACCTCAACTTTAATTGAAGATATCATTTTTCCTTCGAAAGCAAGACAAATGGACAAACTTTTAGCTGAAATCAATAACTCCACATGTCCAAAAGTTGACGAGCGCCTCATTCCACCACGTCGAGTCGTGACTCACATGACATGTCTCACTTTTTCCCCATAGTAAATGACCATTATTGTGTCCATGTGCTTCTCTTTACTCAAAAATATTTTTTAAAATCTAACTAGGGCCAAACCAGGCAGAGCGGGAGAGATCATACAAAATCCCAGCAGACGAAGGTACTCGGTTGAATAAATTCCCTGTGCAGGTATCAAACTCGAGTCTCAAAAGATCTACACCTAGCCTTCTTGGACAAGGACGAAAAATCTAGGAGGGCTCGTGTGAAAGTTGCGCAGGTTAAAGATCTCTTGTTGATCCAAAATCGATAAGAGTAGGCTTCAGCCGCCACAGGGGCAAAATTCAAAATTTGCTACCAACTGAAAGTGTTTAATGTGTCCCGCACGCTCATATGCAGTTGTGACTGCCGTAAAACACTTACGAAAACCCCCCCCCACTGAAGAGCCGTCACATACAGAAGACATGAACTCAGTTCCAAAATGGGGAGAATTTAAATTATCAAGTATCTCCAACAGTCTGCTGGGATGTTGCACCCCTCTCAGTCCAAGTTGGTCCTGACAGGCAGAGTCAAAGCAGCCCGCCGCCCACTAAATGATCTAAATTGTGTTGATGTGGGCGTGAAACATCAACTTACAGATATTATTTCCATGCAAAAGAGGGAGCAAAAGGTAAGAAATGGCAGCGTAAAACAACCACAGATATGAAAAAAATATCACAAAATCACTTCTTTGTTTTATCAGATGCAGTTTATTCATGCTCACCATAAAAAAGAATTTATAAAATGCAGTTATTCACACTCACCATCATAAAGAACAATCTTTAAGTTAAGGGCAATCAGTGTTCAACACTACATGCCTCCCCCCCACCCCCCAATCATTTATCACATGGAACAATCCATAGAACACTAGACGTCAACCCC
>NW_004797804.1:241485-258817 GCF_000002075.1 Aplysia californica
AATAATAAAAAAATAAAAAATTAATTTTTAATCGCTTATCACATGGAACAATCCAATCTTGCTCGCTTAACCATCACACACGTTGGATATTCTCTCCCCTCCTCTCCCCTGACAGTTCTAAACAGGCAGAAGACATGATTTCAATTCCTGAGCCGGAAAGTTTTCATCGAAATTCTCTGTCGGTCTACTGAGAAGTCATATCCCACTCAGTCCAAGTTGACCTTGACAGCAGGGTTGAATAAGCCCACCCACCTCCCTTATCATCTAAATTGTGTCAAAGTGAGAGTAAAACATTTTTCTTGAATAAAAAAAAAATTAACCCACAAAAAAAAAAGAAAACAAGAAGTACCAACCAACCAGACGTTCCATGCAAGCACCTTCACTGGACTGTCCCCGTGGTTTTATGCACCCCGCTTAATTTTGCATAATTTCTTATTATTTTCCTTTATCATTCCTTGTTAAAAGGGCTCAATTTGCATAATTTCATAATTTTTTTCGCATAAAACCACAGGGACAGACTTGACCCCTTGACAGATGGCAGCTAGCCAGGTCCAGCGCTGAGACACAGCTCCTGCCCGTATGGGAGATCAGAAAATGTCCCCATGGCACACTGGCACCTGTGGTAAAGAGAATCCCATCAACACAATAAGTTAGTTTTAGTTTTAGTAGAGGTTTTACGGCACTTGCAACACAATAAGGTCATATAAGTGCAGAAGATTAGAGGTGTTACAATAGAGTTAGAAACACAAAAAAGAAGGAGGAGAGATAAGGACGATAGATGTTTGATAGGAAAGAAGGAGCAAACCACACTGGAGCACCTGCCAACCACCCGCAGGATGGGAGATCAGAAAGTGTCCCCACTGACACCTGCGGTAAAGGGAATCCCATCGACACAATTAATATTTCGTGAAGGGAAAAGTAATGAAGAACAGACACACAAAAACAACATATAGGGAAGACTGCTGTATTGGAAACACGCATAGTCTAACTGCTTCCACAAAGCAAAATTAAAGACAATCTCCATACATAAATATTTATCCACACGCTTTGTGTCTCAAGGTAGCAGCTTGTGTCATAACTCGGGGTGTTGGCAAAAAAACTCTCTTTTCAGCGCACTGGGAAGGGGAAAAATACACTGCAAATCGAAATTCCAGGTATTGTTCACGGATATAATGGTGAAAAATCAGTTCCTTTTGAAAAATTTGAAAAACCCCAGTCACAATGATCTAGGTGCTCTCCCATGGTGTATAAACTGCAGACAGCATTAATGATGTCCACTTATGACTTAAAAATGCATGGATCACTTCTGTAATATTGAAAACCATTTTGAATTCAAAGATCATTTCATTAAAGTAGTGGAGACGAAACCAGGCGACAGAACATGGTAAGAGAGCAGGAAAGGAGGTGAAAGGAGAACATTTTAGAGAAGAAAGTTTTCCGTGGATGTTGAGATATATTTGAAATTGAACGAGGTGGGGTCACCTGGTTTCAAAGGTAAAATAAACGAAGAAATGGACACCAAAGTTTGGTGATTTCCATAGCTTGAGAGTCCTTGATACCTGAAAATCTCCATTTTCGTGCCTTTAATCAACATTTAAAAATAAGTAAAATCCACATAAAAAAGTATTTTTAAATGGATATAAAAGGTGTTAGGGCAAAAAACACAAATTCTGTAAAAATTGATAAACCTGCGGGAAAATGCAGATATCTTCGATTTAATTATTTTGACTAGTGTCTGATTTCACCACGCTGCCTCACATATACATGATACATATATAGATGCGTTTTTCTCAACTGTGCATGCTTATTGCTAGACTGTGGACAGTTGAAACTGAAAAGTAAGAAACCAAGAAACAGCAGCAACTTTGATGAGCAAACAGAAGGTGACTACGAACGTCTGTGGAATGAGTAGCATTCAGGCGCTTCGGCGTCACATGCACAACATAAAATGAGTTTGATTCTTGAGGGGAAGCAGAGACTTTGAATTCCTCTCTACTCTCTGCTCATGGTGGTCCTGACTGTCAGGGTCAAAGTACTCAAAGCTCCAACCTCCTGGATGATTATGGTGTTCATAGGGGTGTAAAATACCTACAATTATAATACGTTAAAAAAGTTGACTCAATAATAAAGATGGCAAAATTAGCGAGAAAATAGGCGCCAAAGTTTGGTAGCTACCATAGCCTGAGAGTCTTTTGAAACTGAAAATTTACTTTTTTTGTACTGTTAATCAATGTTTCTCAGTAGGCCTAAAAATCCACACAAATTTATACGTTTTTAAATGAACATCAATTGTATTGATTCAAAAAACAGAAAATTAGAAAAAAAATTGCCCATCTGCCAAAACAATGCCAATTTCTTTGATTTCATTAATTTGACGAGCGCCTGATTTCACCATGATGCCTCACATAGTGTTATTAGTATAATCATAACATAAAGCTTTTTCATTTGCCATGATTTAGATGAAAAAAATACCCAACTATTTTGAAAAAAAGTCAAATTATTTGCAATTGTAGGAGGTGGGGGCTGCCTGGTTTCAGAAGTAAAATTAGCAAGAAAATGGCCAATTCAATTTACTTATTTTTCATAATTGAAATTAGCATTTTCTTTGTTTTTGTTAGACAAACACAAGCGCCATTAACTGTAAACTTAGATAACAATTTATTGAATGTCAGTGATTAAATCAATTGTGCCTGATGAGAATAAAAACATTAATAAATAAATCACAAGGTAACAAAAATAATATCAGATATTATTGCAAGGAACAAAATGGCAACTGAAGGAATTTTGAAAGTATATATTATCACTTTCATACAATATTAACAGAAGGATATTACAATAACCAACAATTTAGATCATATATTGAAATTACCCATTGAGTTGTTTGGAGTTGAAGGTTTGAAAAGAAACACAATATAATACAGTATTCAATTTACTTTTTTGTTTAATTGAAATTATAGCATTTTCTTCTTTTTTATTTTTAGAAAAACACAAACATTTTCTTCATTTTTTGTCTGTGACCATGATCATAATTCATTGATATAGAAGATTAAGGCTTTTTTTTTGCAGTTGCTTAAATTAATCATTAGTTAAAATAAATAAAGAAAATGCATTTTGCACTAAAAGAACATACTTTTAGCAACTAAAAATTCCAAACTGAGTCAACATTTTTTTGTTTTACTTTTAAAAAATTATAAAAATCTGATTTAAATTTTTAAAATCTCATTTAAATTTTAAAAATCTTTTCTTTTTTTTTTTTTATTAAAAAAATCACCAACACTGGTAAAACAGAGTAACAAACACAAAAAAAGAATGAAGAGAGATGAGGATGATAGATCTTTTAACAAGAAAGAATTTTAAGGAGCAGACCAGACCAGAGCATCTGCCAACCACCAACATACAGGCATTTGGGCGGAACAGGACATGATAAGACGAAGCAGGAAATGTCTCAGACTTAACAGTACAGTAAGGTAGGAGGAATCAGTTTCTGACCAAAAGAAAAACAAACTACAAGTGAAAATTCAAGAAAAATCCACACATACTCACTTGGGATAAACATCAGTAATGTGTGAGATTCCGAGACAACTATAGATGATCATCAGTTCAGAGGGTCGCAGATTCTGAAATCAGATAATAGTTAATAGGGGAAGTTGTGGATCTTCCAAAGTACTCGAGAGTTGACACAGACATAGTTTCCACCAACCATAATTAAAGAAAGAATTTATGGAACGCGTTGTCATAACAAGAGAAGAAAAATAAAGGAAAAACACTTTTTAATTTCCTGAAGAGATATTTTTTTGGATCAAACGCAAGACAAATAAATGAACAAGCTTTAAGATGATGCAAATAACGCCACATGCACGAAAATTGACAAGTGCTTGATTTCAGCGCTTCATGACACAATTTGAGACGCATAAGTACTATCATAATATAATAAATAATCATGATAATACTTGCATTTTTTAAACACATCTCTACAGAGTCTACAGAACGCTCTGTTCACTTACAAACATGTGTTCCTTATAATTGAACAGTCATCACATTTGGGAAATCCGAAAAGGAGCACTTATCTATGTTGATGGTAGTGCAGTAGAACATGGCAATAGCATGACTTTTGATTCCAGAAGAAAAATCCCGCTGTAGGCGAGTTCCTGCTATAGGAATGCAAAAGGGAAATTACAGAAAAATTTCTAAATATCAAAATGATTACCTCCCCTCTATATCAATAAAATTTGCGTTTTTCATTGGTATTCCTTTTCTTGTGAACTTTGCTGATTATCTCGGCTTTAAATACGAATGAGAAGCATTTCCGTTTGTCTTTGTTGGAAGCCATCTTTTCCTCGTTGTTTGTGCCGTCTATTATACTGTTAGGCCTACTGTAAAACTGGTGAAGTGGAAGCGTGCATATGCCCATGAGCATCAACGATCGCAATTCAATGAATCAGGAATTACACACTATACGCTTACTTTTTGGCCTAGCCTAGGCCTAGGGCTGAGGCCTATACGCTCTCATATTGAGCGTCTAAACTATGGCACATCACTTTTGGAGTGCCTCACATAACGCGTCTCTCCGCACCATCTCTCTCTGCCACTTGCCCCACCTCGCTCATCACTGGACTGGCCAATCACAACGCTGCACAGCTGACTGCCTGTTTTGATCTCGCCTACAGCCCCCCATCCCCTTTCCCCCCAGCTAGAGCTCGCTCCATCTCTCCCGCTGTACCCGAGTTCCGGACTTTCCTTGCCCAGCTAAACCCGAGCACAAATAATTGAGTTTACATAGAAGAAAAAAAAAAGGGGATTCCAGTAAGGTCCCGCTGTAGCGGGTACCGCTACAGTCATGCGAATGTTCATCAACTGTACAACTGTTATTCTGTCCGGATGCCTGTTATTGAAGAACTATTTTATTTATTATTGAATTAATACTAAACTAAAAAACATATATGCGAGATGAAATGTCTCCGCAAAATCCTTAACATCACAAGAAGAGGTGGGCAGAGAAATGAAGAAGAGAGCAACATTGGCACAAAGTCCAGTGTGCATTTCTATATAGAAAAACATAGAATAGAAAAATTAAAATGGTTCGGCTATATCTGTTATGAATGTCAAAGGAAGAAGAAGACCATGCAAAAGATGGATTGAGGGAGTCAAAGGAACCCTGAGAAATCATATATATTCATATTTATAACATCCCAGTTGAAAGAGCTGCAGAGCTGGCCTACCCTAGAAAACTGCGCTCCAAACATTCGAAATAATACGGCAACAGCCTACGCTCTAAGGTATCAAGCTAGCCAATTGCAAGCCCCCCTGAAACCCCCCACTGCTGTTATATGGCTGGTGCGCATTATAATATTATTGTCCCTGCGTTTTTCAGCAAAAAAACAATCTGAAATTATGCAAACTATCAGAAATTATGCAAAAAATGATAAAATTTTGCTAAATTATGTGGGGTGCATAAAACCCAAAGGACAGATTAGATGTTATAATACACATGTAAACACAGTGGGTCAATCAAAGTTCAATCTGGCCAAAATAAATTTCCAATACTAAAAATGGAGAAAAATATTCGAAGTGACTATTTCTCCGAACGTTCGGAGAAATAGTGCCGATCTTTATTTCTCCGAATGGTTTTCGGCTTCCGGTCTCGTGATTTTTTGCCTATTTATTGCGAGAGTTCGGCGCCAACTTTCATTCTGCCTCTGGTCTGGGAAGGAACACGTACCGCATGGCAAGCCCGCCTACAGACAACCTTCAGTAACACCCACCACACACCCACCACCATCATGCACATGTACACACACTAACTAAACATAACTAGTGGGCAACTTTTGAACGTATGACGAGCTGAACTGTGGATGGAGAGACAGTGTGAGTGAAAGAGCGGGTGAAAGGAAGAATGTGCGAGTGTATCCACAGGCGACAGCAACTAAAAGACGACGACACTGACCACCCCTGGCCTGGTCCACAGCTCACGAACAAAAGGAATGCAGCTCAGGCGGTGTTTTGCCTATATTATTGTCCATGGTTCGCAGGGAACAAGTGAGATTTTCTTTGTGTGTGCCTGGAGGGATGGGGTGGGGTATGAAAGTCATGCGGACGGGGATGAGCCGCGGGAGAGAACACGGGAATTGAATGAAAGAGTGAAACTGAAAGAGACGAATGACTCATGAGTCCTGGAGTGAATGGATCCTGTGTTTCTATTTTTGTATACTTTGAACTGTTACTGAATAAAGGCTGAAATAAAGCCCGAAAAACAAACAAACACACACACACACTCCTCACTCTCCACTTACTACCACACACGGACACACTCAAACACTCACACATACATACACACACACACACACACACACAGGAGCAAATTTTTGGGTCTAGATCTATATCTATTTAAATTTTCAACAGCTAGTCTAGATGAGATTTTTAGATGAGTGTAAAAACGTGAAAAAGAAAGGTTTCATAACAGAAAGAAATCAAAATTAGAACAGCCCATAAACAACAACAAACATTAACAAATAAGGGCGTGTGTCCACCTGTCCGAAGAAGATTGGCAGTTTTAACCCTAAATGTGCGTAATTTTAAAAAAAGTACAGGATATTACATGTAAATTATGGAATCACACACATTAAGGGGCTTGCCAGTGTCAGTACATTGGTCGCAGCAGTGACAAACGCAGATGCCAGTTCTGTGTGTCATTATCAATAACCCTCCGTAGATCTAGATCTAGACAGCACACGAGTGAACACAACACATTACGTTTAAAAGCAGCACCTTTCATAGGCAACACGTCATATCTATAGCGAAAAACTGTTTGGAATTGTAGCATTTCTTTATATAAATATTTACGGCGGACATTTTTTGGACCGATTGAACCATATTGTATACGAACAATCTTTGGTAGGCCCATACTATAATTATAGATCTATATAATATCCGAAATTTGGGGGAAAGGATGATATTTCAAAGTGTTCGGAGAAATAGTGCCCAGCTTTATTTTCCTGAACGTTCGGAGAAATAGTGCCCAGCTTTATTTTCCCGAACGTTCGGAGAAATAGTGCCGGCCAAAAATATTACTGGCTAATGTACGTGGTAGGGTTCATTTAGCCAACATCAACTACATGGTCACTTTTGTTCTTAGCAATCACTTCGGATCTGTTTCTAGATCTAGATCTATCTAGCTGTACATCATGTAAACAAACGGGAAGGCAATTCCCAAAGTTGAAAGAGCCCCACTTTGCCTACAGTAGTCTAGTCTACAGTAGTCTACAGCCTCACAACGTTGATACCGGAGAAGGAAGAGTAGATCTAGATTGTAGGCCTACAGCAATCATATGCTGTTGGAAATTGCTAGTGGGGTATGAGAATAAAATGTTGAAAATAAGGCTCGTTACCTGCTGTACTCTGTTTTAAACAATAGCATATAGATCTAGATCTATAACTATATGAGCCTTGAAAGCTCGTTTCGCTTACCTAGTTACTTAGCCATCGTATGGTAGCCCAGCAGTAGCCTAGGTAGCAGTAGTAGCAGTTATTCCCCTGGAACTGGAGTGGAAATAGGAAATCCCAGCCAAGCCAAAGCCTGGCTATGATGATGATTATTATAATCCACAGAATTCTACCCACAGAGAAATGTTTTTAATTTTTAAAAAAATAAAAAATTGCCTAATAAAATAAAACTTCTCTCACTATCAGACATGAAAAGTAGAAATGTGAACAAGTGCAAATAAAAGATAAAACTTTCCCCACTAGATCGATGTTTTGTGCCCGCCCCATTTCACAATTTGTATCATAATATCGTTATTATTATTATTATTATTATTAATTTTTTCTCTCTATTAGCTAGTAGTTGTTTTTGTTGATTTCTTTATTAATCTTTTAACCTAATTATCTGAGATGATGTCCTACATTATCTTGCTTCACAAAAAAAAAAAGCCACAGCTGTAGCCTAGCCTGCAGTGGACGCCGTTAATAGGCTATGGAGGCTATGGCCACAGACTATACATGTAGATCTGGTATAAGTTTATTAACTGTACGTAGACCTACACTAAAATGTTGTGGCTTGAGTGTGGTGTTGCGGGTTTTTTTGGGGGGTTTTTTTTGTTTTACTCTGCTTCTGATTTTCTTCTTCTCGGGAAATAATATTAATAGTAGGCCTATAGACTATAGTTCAATCGACGGAGATCTCGTCTATTATTATGTAGGTCATCTATGGTCACGTCGACTGGCGTGCTCACTTTCAATCATGCATCCCCCTCCCCCCCTTTCCACCTTTCTCTGTTCGACCTTTTTTTCTCCATAAGCCTAAACATGACATGACCTACAATAGTAAGCCTAGGCCTAAACAATTAAAATCCGTTAAAAATCGGTTTCTAGGCCTAGAGCGAGCCATCTGGAGGGATTCTTTTTGTTTGACACTTTTGTGCTCTGTGGGCTCGCTGTAAATTTAAGTCCCACCCATTTGGACAGACTAGCCAACCAAGTACAAGTACTAATTTTAGAAAGACCTGTCATTGGTTCCTTCCCCTACGCTTGTGTGTATACATCAAGATCTCTGTCGGACCGGTGTCCTGGCTGGTAAACATTGTGTGTGTGTTCGAGAGACATTCTCTCTGGTCAAAGACTAAAATCACCCGCTCAACTCTTCAAATTGTGATTTCCAAACGTGAGTGTCGTACTGGATAAACTTGTCCGAAGTTTTATATTGTTATGGCCATTGTTTACTCAAAATACAAGCTTGCTCAAAAGTCGGTCAGTTCACTTTTCATCATCTCTGCTCTGTGACAATGAACAGGGTTGATATTCGTCAGGTTTTCACTTTTCCTCTTCGTTTGAGTTTGTTAATTGACGTGTTTTTATATAAATATATGACAGGCAGCTATACTGATTTTGTTAAGTAATGTATATCTATATTAGAAATTATATGAAACTGTAAATTATTAAATTTTTGTTTCTGAAATGTGTGTGGAAATCGGTCAAGTGACGGTTGCGTGGATTGACCTGTTTGTTTTCACCGACTTTTGGAAACTCTTATTTATATCATGAAAATTTGATTACACATCATTTTAGATCGGAAAAGAGTAATTAAAATGCAGAGAAGCAATGGTTTGCTTCCGAAATGAAGTGCTTAGTGGCAAAAAAATTCGTTTTGGCTGAGAAAATAGTCCTATGCTCGCGTCTTAATATGGCCGCATTTTCGTGACCCTGTGAACTGTCAAGGACGGTTGGTATACGACATGAGAGGGGAGGGGCTATGGGGGAGCGATCGCTCTAACATTATTGCATCGACGCTTCCCTTGTTTTTAACCTTGCGATGTTTATTTATTTATTTTTTTAATAGATCTAGATCTAATCTAGACCTGTGCTTTACGATATTTAACCAAAGCCAGTAGCCAAGGTCACTCTTTTTTCACAAAGCCCCCAATAATTTCATCCCTAGATCTAATTAGATCTAGAAACTGCACCGCCGAAGTAAATATAAAGCGGGTTCGATGGTCGTCCTGTCCTGGCCCTGGGCAGTCTGGTGACTGACTTGACTAGGTATATAGATCTATATATAGATCTAACTACTATGCGTGCAGTTTGTAGTCTTGACTCAGGGTCAGGACCCCCTTTAGAAAAAAAAACGACTAAATGAATAAGCCTAGCCTACCCAACAACCATAATTCAAGTCAACATTATTTGACACAAAGCAGATCTTGCCAGATATAATATAGATCTAGAATCTATTATTAATAATTTACAGATGAACACAATGTAGCCTAATCACAGAATTCTTAGAATTCTGTGAGCCTAATTCAATAATGTACTTGCCATGCCTCCACCCACGCATGTGGGCCTGCTGCCTACACACGCTAGACCTAGGCTACTGTCACACACACACAAATAGATCTAGATTGTTTGTATGTCTTAATTCTAGAAAGCATTGCTTCAAGTTGGTTATTTTTTTATTTTTAAAATAATTTATTTGTTTATTTATTTATTTTTTACACAAACACTTTTTAATTAATTATATATAGATCTAGACTATATATTTAAAAAAAATTTTTTTTTTTTTTTTTTTTGGGGGGGGGGGGGGTTATTAGAGGAAGAAGATCCAACCTAAGGTTAGGGGAAGCGTGGTTACGATCACCCCTTCTTCCAGGTCTTGTATCAAATTAAAGCCTCAGTACAGTGAAGTTTCTTCATGTGTGAGGCTGGAAAGATCAGGGGGGAAGGCTGACTTGTTTGACAAGGTAATCAAAGCGAGACAAGGAACCAGATGAAAGAGATGACACACAATAATCTTATTCCAGGCAGCATTATGGAGTGGCCCAAAAGGGGTGAACAGGATATTGTGTGGCAATGCAATTGTTTTGAATATTAGGCATACGTTGGTGATTATGTAGGTTACATTTTTCTATATTTTATAATGTCTACGTCTATGGGTGAATTTGACTGTGACGATGTTCCAAAATTAGGCGCTTCGCCACTGGGAAAGATAATTAAATCAGGCCTACTGGGAAGTTTCCAAGACAGATCTAAAAGTCACTAATTTTTTTAACCTTTAACTGCAATTTGGACAGTGTACGTTCAATGAGGTATCAAATTAATTCCATCATTACCACTGCCTACTAATTTGATTCTCTTAGTGAACCCCGTTATTACATCCATAGCTGAATATAAAGCATTGCTGGATATATAACTTGAAATTTCTCAAGCTGAGGTCTCTGTCACAATATGGATTTTAAAAAATCTTATATATGGGGTGCTCTTATAAAAGGGGGATCGCCCTAACAGTTTGTCGATCCCCCGATCCCCCAATTCACGGCCTGAAAACAAACACTTCGTTGTTTTTTAGGCTACAAGTCTGGCAATCGGTTTCTTGTGCCATGATGGTCACTTGCACGCTCAATCTGGCTAGCACTGCCAACCAAACCGACCTGATCGTGCCAATATTAATGATAACCCCGTATTAGAGCTTGTGGATCAATTGTCTGCTATTATTTTACTCATTGGCCCGTCCCACGTTCAGATATAAAGCACTTTTTTCCATCATTTTTTTGCTTTTTACCCTTATTTTGACTTTATATCCCCCGCAAATTATGAGTTTGAGATGTGTAGATATTTTTTATACACAAATAACTTTTAGTACGACAAGACCAATTGGGTAGTAATATTTGACACTTTAACAACATGCATGGCATGCCCCCCTGTATTTAAATGTAATTTGATATTTTGTATTTTTAAGTTTGATATTTTCTTGAAAACAATTGATTTGCAAATTGTGACCATGTGTTCTGCTGCAAAAATTATAATATCAGTTAAGCCCTGAAAACAGTGCATCTAGATCTAAAATCTAAGTGCGGGTCTAAAAGTAAAAATTTGCTGCCCTTCTTTATCGCAGCAAGTATTAAAATTGGAAGATATTAACAATTTTGAATCCTCTGTCTGAGGTGCAAAATTAAAAGATGTCCTCATTACTTGGGGCAACATCTCTCTCTGTGATTACTTGTAGAATTCTATTTTCATTATGGGGGGAAAGTATCGTGCATGCAAAGAGTATAGGAGCAAAGTAGGCCTACTAAAAGTTAAAACTTTCTCAGCACACTCAGGTTACCAAGTTAGCGTTTTTAAGGGACTGAACTATCTTGTACTTGTAGTTTCCCATCTTCCTGTTGTTAGTATCTCAAATTGAAACTGTAACAGTGGAAAAGTCTGTGTCAGCAGCTGAATTAGAACCATGTTGTCTTCCCCTCAAAGGCGAATGGTACAACTTTTTATTTTAGAGCAGATGTGTGCATTCTTTGAACTTAAGAGTTTCTCCATATTTTTTTCATAGTTTATGTTAAGTTTTTAAGTCTTTTAATCGTAACAGATGTGACACCCATATAGCGTTCAAGCCCGATTAAAGAACACAGGCTCTGAGCGCTTCACAAATAGAATAGTACACCCAGTGTTGAATATTTTCCAAATTCATTCTTAAACCAGAAAATTTTTGTAAGTGTGACTAGTATGCATTATTATAAGTTATAATATCATGTTCGATCGGGCTTTATCTTTGCAGTCTCCCTGTTGACTTTATGTTGTTTAGCTCTTTATTTTCTTGTGTTGACACTTTGACACATTCCCCTTTTCTGCTTTTTTTCTTTGCATTTTCTTAATGTTCTCTTTGTCCTTCTCGTTGTTCCAGGAAAAATCAGTGTGATCTGGGAGATGATGAGCCACAGTGACAGTGTCATCGTGGGTGTCGTGAGATTCTCCTGAGTTCTTGGACAGATATGTTGTGTGGTATTTGTTGTTGAATAGTACAAGTTGATTTTGCTGATAGTCAAGCTGTTGTAACTTGTGTAAAAATGTCGGGGGTTTCGAAGCCCGTGATTGAGAAGTCTCCCACAGTAATTGTTGTGGAGAAAGAAGTGGATGACAAGGGAAGCGGTGTGGTTTCCGGAGACCATGTTGCTCGTGATGTGTTAGTGGAGAGTAGGAAGGGACTGTCAGAACCGCTAGTGGTGGACGTGGACAAGAAAGACACACCCGGTCTCCCTCCCATCGACATCAACGAGCTAGCTAATGTGCTGCGCAACCCGGATATGCCCTCGCACAAGATCATGAAAGAAGTCGCTGATAAGATTGTTTCAAACTGTGAGAAGTCAGCAGATGCTAAGACGCCTGCAGACGTGCCGGGTATGAAGAATTTGTTTGACTGCATCATGGAGGTGTCTCTCCTACAGCAGGACTCTGATAATTCCGATGATGACGAACCCGAAGAAGATCACGAGCCAATCATACGCCACATCCCGTGCCGTTTTTGCAGCAAGGTGTTTGGCAGCACTATGACCATGAAGACTCACGTGCTGGTAGCTCACCCACGGGAAGACCCGGTGGTTCTTAACGTCCAGCAGCTCACCAAGAATGAGTTGGAGGCCACAGGCGACAAGTCTGGTCCGTCCAGCCGTAAGCGATCAAAGAGCTCAGGTAGGTCTGACCTTGACGGGAGAGAAAAGAAAAGTCGGCATCCGTCGAAGACAGACGAGGCCAAGGCAGCGTCGGTAGGGGCAGAGAACATCCCGGTGGGGACGCGGAGAGCGTCTTTGTCAAGATCTCAGTCCAAGGTCAGTCCCAATGCGGTCAGCCGCCAGTCTACGGAACAGCAAGATGTGGCCAAGCCACGGTCAGAGATTCCCGAGACACCGGCTGTGCTCAGCGATCCCGACACCGCAACTGAAGCCACCACGGCAGCAGCAGCGCCATCTGTCAGATCTTCTTCTAGAACTAGCGAGGCTTCACAGTCTGCTGGGTCTGGTCAGAAGAGGGCGTCAAAGAGAGAAATAGAGGAGGATAGGAATCTCAACACTGACTCTTCTGGTGGGAGTGAAGAGACAGTCAGAGAACCCAGCGCCTCCAAAAGGCAGAGGCTAAGTCAGGGGTCGACCGCGGCAGCATCTACCGAGGCTCCAACAGGAAGTGCCATAAGCTCACGCTCTCGGAGGTCCTTGAATGCTGAGAAACGAGCAGAGTCGGGAGACAAGTCAACAAGTGAGACGCCATCACCCGCACCTCAAGGGAGGCCGCGGAGATCTTCCCGGCGACTGTGAGGACTACTTAACGTTGTCATGACTAGACGCAGCACAGGTGACGTGTTGGGGACTGTGGTGATACACCAGCCAGCTCAGAATTTAACGTTTACATATGTACACGCAACACAAGAGAGGTGTTGAATACTGTTGTTAATGCATCAACTCATCAGAGCTTGAGATTTTGAGTCATGTGAGTGTGAGTAGTCTACGAGTCTGCCTCACAGACCCACACCTACACCTGGGGTTTAGACGTTGTCTTTGCAAGATGATGGAAGTTGTTACTACAATTACGGGCAAGTTTCAGTCAAGGTGATGTTCAGACTTGTGAGTGAGTGCATGTGCATGTTGAGGCGATTGCGGCTCCAGAACTCTCCAAGACGAGGTGCCATGTGGAGGCAGCAGACACACAAGACAGTGGTGAATCTGTCGTCCTATTGCAAGCCTTGATCACATCCGTAGGATGGTCCGGACGCAGGCCTTGCTGGCAGCTGTGGGGTATATAGAGCTCTAAGAGGGGTTCTTTGTTGGATGTTTACAACCAGATACTGCAAAGCAGGTTTCTTCTCATAAGCATTTAGTTCTTCTTTTTTGGGAGTAGGTTCACCCATGTGTATATTGCATTTTTGGAAATGCTGTTTTCATAGGTTATGTTTAATGATTGCAGAAATTTGATGCTTGGGGAGTGCAACCCTCCACATTTGTGAGAGATTAGATGTTTGTGAAAAGAAACCTGGTTTACAGTAAGGATCTCATCTACTTGTTTCTCAGACCAACATTTTTTGTCCTTTTCTCATAATGAATTTGGTGCACAGCTTGTGATACTTTCATGTGCCCCTGTCCGTTACGGCGAGAGTTTGTGCAGTCCGTGGTAGATGTGTGCCTGTGGGTGGATGTACATGTGGCTGTGTTCTGTCACAGACCGGTGGATGTATGTGTGGCTGTGTTCTGTGTGCCTGTGGGTGGATGTAAATGTACGTGTGGCTGTGTTCTGTGTGCCTGTGGGTGGATGTAAATGTACGTGTGGCTGTGTTCTATGTACCTGTGGGTGGATGTAAATGTACGTGTGGCTGTGTTCTGTGTGCCTGTGTTCTGTGTGCCTGTTGGTGGATGTACGTGTGGCTGTGTTCTGTCACACACCGATGGACACGGGTGGTGAGACTGGGAGGGAAGCGTGTAGAATTTTCAACTTGCATTTATGGAGAAAAAAAACCTTATAGTTCAGAACGCTTCCCTTTTGTTTTAAATTTAAAATTGTATTGATAGTGTTATGCTGTGTAACTGGTTTCTGGAACAGTTTTTTAGTAGACTGTTAAAAAAAGAGAATGGCCAAAAAATTGTTATAGAAAACACCTCGAATAGGTTAGGCCTCGGTACTTTTCTAATTATTCATAGTGCATGCTGACACAATAGTTTTTATTGAGAACCCACTGACTGACCTTAGCAATGGTTTTAGATCAAGAAAAAAGAGTTGTCCTCAGTTATACAACTAGAACATAATACCATTGATGTGTATGGTAATTTCAAGCTTCAAAGGATGAATTTAGTAAATGTAAGGCAACATATTCGAAGAAATGTGATATCATGTGTTTTGACATTAACTGCCTGTCTGGAGTTGTGTCACAGAGCTTGTAGGCAGCCAACATTTTCTCTAGGGTAAGAAAAGTTTTTTTTTTAAAGAAAGAAGCTGTGATTTGTGTTTTTCGTACTGGATTTAAATCGAAAAAAAAAAGAAATATATAATAATAAATGACTGTTGATATTCTTTGATACTTTTTGATAAATGATCCCTCTGGTTTTTTTTAAAAGAAGATTCTATTTAATGTAGGTAGGCCTAGTTCAAGTGTTTGGTATACATCTTGTTCAAGTGATTTATTTTTGTGAGGAGAGGTTTTAATGTGTGTGAAGAAAGATGGGGCCATGGGTGTCCGTACAAGCAGCCTCAAGACTTTGATCTCTATACCTGTTACTACATACACTCCGTGGAGGGTTCGGGGTGGCGGGATTTGGTGAGGAAAACTGAGAGAGAGTGACAAGGGAGGAGAGGGTAATTGGATAAGGAAGGAAAAGAAAGAAAGAGAGAGAGAGAGATGAGTGCAGGTTTTTATATAATGCTGATTATGTCTTTCATTGAGATCATGAGAAGGTGAGGATGCTGCTGTAGGTGTGAACTGTGGGTGTCTCGTGAGTGCAGCAGTGTGTCCCATACTGTTGTGTTAGCTGTTGCCACTCTTTGAGCTTCCCATTGTGGGCTGAGTTATGTCTGGTTTTGCTTGTCGTTCTATTTATAGAAATGCTGCACATGATTTATTATTATATATTTCGAGCAACGAGTCACGATATTTTCACTTTGACGTAATTTTTTAGTGTGATACAATTTGTTGGGTTTTTTTATACTTGGTGACGTCTCCATCATCTTTGTAGCTGAGAGCTGAGCGGAAAATGACCCTAGCCGCTAGTAGCACTATCTGTGAGAGTGAGAGAGAAGTCACCTCAAGGCTGGTGAATGTTTTTCTGTGGGGGACTGTAAGTGACAATCATATCATGCCATGTGTTTCAGTGTTCTATGATGATTTTGTCGAAGGGCATATATAATGGAAGTGGGAGACATTTCGGCTAAAAATACAGCACAATGTTTGCAAAATGTATTCATTTTATGTCAGGTGACTGGGTTTTTTTTTAGCGCCTCTTAGGTGGGTCGCTAAACCAAAGTAAAACCTAGCTACGGTAGACATTATATTATATATATATATATTTGGATCTGAAAGTGGAAGGCATTTTTAGAAATAAAATTTTGGGTATTTTTGTGTGTAGAAAATGTACCTGCAATAGTACGGTTGACTGATCAGGAACAAGGAGAAAAACTGAGATGATATATGTGTATACTTGATAACAAAATTAGTGAGACAAGTATAAGTATATAAGCCAACTATGATGAATAGATGTGTGGTCAAGGGAGATAACAATGAGGAGCAGGTTTTGTCTGCAATGTGGGGGAGGACTGTGATGATTAGATGTGTGGGATTGTGGGAGAGAAAGCTCACAGTCAGAGGTGAAGAGATGTGGGTTTGTATAATTAACTTAATCGCTCAACAAGGGCGCATCTTCGTGTTATGATTACTTTCTGATATCAGCTGGGCTGACCATAGTGACGTCGATGAATTGTACACAAACTACATTTTCTTTTTGTGAGCACAAACTACACTAAACTGATATTGTCTATGTTTTCCAAAGAAGGTTTTCCTTCTTACAATCTCGTGACCTCACAGTGCTTTCATTTCTTGTCGTATCTCCATTTTTTTTAAACCAAAAAAATGTGACTTCTTCTTAAGCTCACTACTCTGTGTTATGAACTGTTTTCTTTGTTTTATTTAAATTGGAGATACGACAGGTTAGCCCTGAGGCCGCGATCTGTTGAAGGAAGATGGTTCCAATCTTCGTGATTGTCTGTTTCGTACTGGTACGTCACGTACTGTCATGGGTTGTTTTTGCCTGTGGTTTGCATTCTTCTTTTTTTTTCAGCATCAAAAAGGACTCTCACATTTGTTCTCTCTCTTCCTCTACTGTGAATTGTGTTGTGGCCTTTTGTGGGTTGAGCCAATTCAGCTCTCCCTCTTTACCACCTTAGTCCAGCAACACAACTGGTTCAGTGATTGGCTGTGTTATTAGATGAGTTTAGCACTGTTCTGCCTTCGTGAAAAGAGATGTATCATGAGATATTTGTTTTTTGGGGTTTTTTTTAGACATTGAAAATTATGGGAAAAGTAAAGTATGACACCCCCCCC